>NC_140983.1:27027-217027 GCF_056783735.1 Eptatretus burgeri | reverse complement strand
ATATATATATATATATATGTATATTGTTACGGATTCGCGCCCGCCGGCGTGCGAACGGCCACGTAACTCGAATCGCGGCACGTCGCCCACCGGACGGACAATCCAGTCGTGACCCTCTCGGACTGACGCCGGGAACGAGTCACGGGTGGACCTTTCGGTCTCACCGCGATCGAGCCAATCGGCCCCCGCGTGGGATAGGGTTGCTCGCCAAATTCGACCTACCTAAGTACCCACACGGAGGGTAGACCGGGCGATCGCACCTCGCCGCAGGTCGACTTCAGACACGGGCCACTTAAGCGACCCGTTCCGTACTATCGGGATAACCGAGCGGTGTTATCGTCGGCCTCGACGGTTCGATTAATTATCGGGCATATTCAGCCCACTACCAACCCTTTACGTGAAGCAAGATGAGGATTCAATGAGAGAAATGACGAAGCGAAGCGGGAAAACAGTTCAACATAAAGCACATTTATTCGCGATGAACGGAAAGCACACATATACAATTCCACCAAAAGCACATAGAAAAGAAGAAGACAAAAAGCAAATGCGACAATGCAGATCTAATACCGACTACGCGAGCACACGGCAACACTTATACAATTTTACTTCACAGACGGCGCCGACAACACACATTCCCAAAACAAAACAAAAGAGAACCACCCTCCAGGATGAGGGGGTAGGCGGGCCTGGGGCCGAGACCGTGTCGGGCCTACCCGTCTGGTGATGAGACGCGGAGCGGCGGTGGTGCCTCAACTCCGCGGGCCTCGCGGACGGTGTCTGGTAGGGGGTGGGAAGGGGGCCCCCTTGGTCGCACTATCTCAGCGCGGGGGGAAACAGGAGGGGGTTGCTGATGCTCGGGGAAAGGAGGATTTTTACCCGCGGATTTTTACCCGCGAAAGGAGGATCGGGTCCCGCGACGAGCGTCTCCACCTCGACCAGGTCGCGCCGTCGGCCTCCCTGGTGTGCAGCTCCCGGCACCGACGCGAGCACCCCCTCGTCTGCCTTCGCCGCCGCCTCTCCACAGCTCCGTCCTCTTCGCTCCGACTCCAACTCCGAACTCTTCCTCCTGCGAACTTCCCCTGCGAACTCCTTCCAACGCACACGACGACCTTCTGACGAACGCAGCCGCTTATATAAGCCCCGTGGCTTCGCCTTTGACCCCCTGCCTTCGACCTTTCACCTCGCTCCCCATTGGCCCGAGAAAAAGTGGGCGTGAATGCTTTTTGATCCATGAATTTGCATATAGCGACCGCCCTCCAACGCCCTGGAGGCGGGGCCAAATCGCCCCTCGCTCACCGATTGGACGGAACAAAAGTGGGCGTGAGTCGTTTTTGATCCGTTTTTGGAGCGGAAAGTCCGTGGTTTTGTACACGCTGTTCGGCGCGCGCCCTGCACGAGTCCAATACCGGTACCCACAAGCGGCGCAAGAACGGTGGCGATGCGACGGTTGCGAGGTGTGACGGTAGAGGTCGTGGCTGTTGTGGTGAAGCGGCGTTGTGGTGGGTGGTTGATGTTGTGATGACTGTTGAGACGTGGTTGGCGGTGGCAACAATGGCGGTTGGTCCAAAATAAAGATAGTAAAAGAAAAACGGCTATCCTGAAGAGTCGCAGCACGCATGAATGACATTTATTCCCTCTAGACAACGGGTTTGGGCCTAACTACACATATACTTACCGAGATATCTCACCTAAGGGACCTGAATGGTGGTTTGCGAATTTGGTAACCACAACAATATATATATATATATATATATATATATATATATATATATATATATATATATATATATATATATATATATATATATATATATATATATATATATATATATATATATATATATGTGTGTGTGTGTGTGTGTGTGTGTGTGTGTGTGTGTGTGTGTGTGCGTATGTGTGTATATATGTGTGTCTGTGTGTGTGTGTGTGTGTGTGTGTGTGTGTGTGTGTGTGTGTGTGTGTGTGTGTGTGTGTGTGTGTGTGTGTGTGTATGTGTGTGTGTGTGTGTTTGTTATTGTGTAAACGATTTACGATTTTCCACGTTGCATTTATAACTGTGTTTACAGCTCTGACAAGTCCCCAATCATTACAATCTCTCACCATCTCTCACTTGTTCTGCCTCATTCTCTCCCCCTTTCCTTCCTTCATCGTTCCCTCATCCGAGGGAAGCTGACAGCGTGTGATCAATTTTGAGCCGTGTGTGTGCGTCCAGGTGCGAACGTTCACCAATCGCATCCACCACACCTCGATCTCTCCGTCTCCATTTTGTTTTCCGTGTCATCAACGTGACCACAAGGGTCACCAGCCACATCTCTCGGTATTCGTTCATCATTTTTAATCAACAAGTTGAGAATTCGTCGAGCGCTTCGGTCCTTCATTTTGGGCACTCAGGTGGTGAGGGTCATCTTGGACCTCGATGTGGCGGAAGACTAAATCCGGCGATGAGGTCTCGGCCGACATTTTGTGCACGGCTCCGGCATCTCGAAATTTGGCACGACCACGACCCCATGAGCATTCCAATTGTTCCACAATGTGAACATTTCTTATTTTTTCCACAATTGGGAAGTCTTCCAGTGTTCAAGCTCTTTGGTTTATTAACCCTCATCGAGTGACCGCCGACCTCAATAACCAGTGAATCCTTCACATGTCTCACCTCTTCCACAATGACCTGCTCCTGCAGCGTCTCCGCAGCTCGGTTGTCCGCACCGCCGCTGCTGTCCTCACACGACGAAGAGCCCAAGAGAGATTTTTCATTCATCCATCCGACGTCATCCTTTTCAACAACTGTTACGGTCAATTCCTCTTCTTCTTCCTCTTCATCGGAGTCAGGATCTCCCGCCCCATCCAGCTGAGGAAGAGATCTGCCCAAAAGCTCATCAACAATTCAATCACTCATCCTTTTGTGTGTCCATCCACAATGTACGTTGAGTGTACAAAAAACACAAAAACTCACTCGAGGCCTCCAACAACTCACTCGAGTCCCAAGACATTGATGCGGAAGTCCTAGTCCTTCAGAAAAGCACCAGCTCAAGTTTTATCCAAAGTACTAAATAATTCTACAACTTTCGGCCTCCAGGTGAATTGGGTTCAAACCCCCCAATGATGCAAGTCGTCTCAATTTGATGCGTAGCTGCGTCCTCACCTGTCGGGACTTGCTTTGGGACCGGTGACCATGACTTCAATTCCTTTCGCTTTATTTACCCAGGTCACTGGACTCCATCAATTTTGGGGAAACAAACCTTGCATGAGACTGGGTCACCACTGAGCACGTGGATATTATTAGCCAATGAGAAAGCGCCGAGCAGCCCGAGTTTTACAACTTTTTTTTTTAAACACAGCAAGTCTTATCTCGCGTTGAAGGAAACCAGCAATGACGCACACACACCCCAAGGCCTTGAGTTCTCCAAACTCTTCCTCAGCATTGTCTTCGAAGCCATCCGTCTGGAACAGCAGCTGAGGTTGAAGCACCGAGTCCAGATGATCAGGGTCAGCGAAGGCACACGCTTCACACTGTCTGGCGTTCTATCATCGCACAAAGAAAAATAAAGATGGCAGACAATTCTTGATATGGATAATGATGTCATAACAATTGGTAATAGTGAGGTCATCTCATTGTTTACCTGTTGTTCACTTTCATCCTTTTACAAATATTCTAAATGTCCTCTGAGAATTGAGACTGGACCAGAGACAAATTAGAGGTGGACCGAGCATATTGGATAGTTGTTGAGGAGTCATGTGACCCCGATGATGATGATCCAATGATTGCGATTTCCGGTCGAGTGACAAAACTTGCGTGTTTATCGGACGATCATGAAAAATAAAACATTTAAGAGTGCGTCTTGGAATCTCTGGAGCATCTTTGGTTCTGCAATACCTTTTTGTATACAAAGTAGACCCTCGTGGAAGAGCTGGAGCATACAGAGAGAGCCGAACAGAAAGAACACAAGGGAAGTGGGGAAAGGAGGAAGAGCACAACAACACCACATGAGCAGAGGGACACTTGGAGGAAGAATGTGTGAAGAGAAGAATGAGAACAAGGGGACGGAGAGAATTAAGCGATTCATCGAATCGTATCATAAGACTTTCATGTTCTGTCAAAATTCATTTGGCGGCATCGGTCGGTCCGACGCAAGAATCCTCCATCACAGGATGAGGCCGTTCGGCCAATGAAGCCGACACAGTCCTCGCAGCACTCATGTACCCCTCAATCCACACTGTTTCTCGGTAGTTATTCAAATCTACCCGAAATCCGATGGCTGCCACCACCTTTCAAGGGACACAATTCCATGCATTGCCTCCTCTTGAGTGAAACACCTCTGCCTTCGCTCTCCTTTTCATTGCCTTCAGGCTGTGGCCTGTTGTCCTATCACTGTCAATTCTGCAGAAAAAAATAACTCCTGCATTTATTCCTTCGATACCCTTCATTGTTTTGAACATCTCCATAATATCTCCTCGTAATCGTCTACTTTATCATGGAGAAAGTCCCGTCTTCTTCAGCCGCTCCTCGAAGCTTAGTCAGTGGCTGACACAGAGATGCCACGGTCAGGGCCACATTCAACAGATCGGTCACAGCTTCGGCGAGAAACCCGGAGAGACTCGGGCCACGTGGCTTGGAACTGTTCATCAAGCTCGATGCGTGCTCGGGCACAGCCGCTCCGCCATTCGTACCGAATTGACGTTTGAATGCCCTCTGATCTGAAACATTCGAGCGAGGTACAAATCACAATCCCACAGCAGTAAACCTTTCCCTGGGTAGTCCAACAATCGGGATGTTCACAAATCTGAAAAGAAACAAATGACTCCGGTAACATCAGTTTTATACATCACCACCAGGGGATGAAAACTTGTGTCGCTTCAATGTCTGCGTCACCCTGTAAAATGGCAAATATAATGTTATTTGGAGTCACAAGAAAAACAAGAACCAGTTGTGTCCCTGCAACACAAACACTCACCAGCTTTTCATGACGTGAAAACTTAGCAGCTGGAGTTTCAGATTCATCAGCTGCTTCTATGATCTGCTTCTTCAGAGTCACATGATCT
Organism: Eptatretus burgeri; assembly: GCF_056783735.1. Lineage (NCBI taxonomy): Eukaryota > Metazoa > Chordata > Myxini > Myxiniformes > Myxinidae > Eptatretus > Eptatretus burgeri. The sequence goes on along the minus strand of NC_140983.1, from coordinate 211,987 downwards.
TCAATGGGTTTTGGGACAGTGTTTGGAACCTGCTTTCTGACCCGTGGAACCTGAGAGAGATCATTGGTTGAAAATTCGTTAATTTTGTGTCAACGACCCCCAAATTTTTTTTTTTTCCAAATCATTCGTTACGAGCGATTCTTTGCAGCAATGAACTTGGATTGACCACGTCACCTGCTGTACATGGGATAGGTGTTACCACGTGATGCTCCACCTTGCAATTTTGGCTTCAAATTTTAATTTAAGGCGACATGACGTGGCAGTTGGTACTTACAGATCCTCGACGACATCAGATGAACAATCAAATTAAAGTAGAACCACAATCAAACACACCTGTAAGTGCTGCAGAGTGACAAGTTTCTCTGTCAATCCATCAGAGTTCACCCAGTACAAGTAAGGATTTCTGGGTGTCTGACTGGCAGAAATCACGCCAGTGTTGATTGCCACCTGCTCAAGGATGTTTTGGCTCCCTGTCAACGATGCCGAATGGCCATGTGAATTGATCAACAAGACCTGGTTGCACGGAGCCAGAATATGACCTGGTAAACATACGGAGCAGATATATAATGAATAAATGATCACAAGCATGTAACAATGAGATGTTTTTCTCATTTGGATAATTAATTTGACTCATTTTAACAATGAATCGTTAAATAATCATGTAAATCCAGAGAATAGTGCTGTTGGAGTGATAATTGTTGGACGAGCTAAGAATGGTACTCCATCTCTTCTGGATCTGATTGAGACAAATTTCCCTGACAATATCTGCTGTTCTTCCTCCGCTCCAATCGGTTCTTCTGACCACGTCCTTGTCAAAGTGGACGTCTCTCTGGCGGTTATCAGAGAACCACCTCACCGCCGTCGAGTCTGGCATTTCACTCAAGCCGACTGGCAGGTGGTTATCTCCGGATGTGTCCAGGCAGTGGTTTTCTCTGAACGGTGTTTGTGTCCGAACGTGTCCAGGAGGTGCTTTTCTTTGAATGGTGGTTAACTCCGGATGTGTCCAGGCCGTGGTTTTTTTCTGAACGGTGGTTATCTCCAGACGTGTCCAGGCGGTGGTTTTCTCTGAACGGTGGTTATCTCCAGATGTGTCCAGGCGGTAGTTTTCTCCAAACGGTGGTTATCTCCAGATGTGTACAGGCGGTGGTTTTCTCTGAACGGTGGTTATCTCCGGATGTGTCCAGGCGGTGGTTTCTCCAAACAGTGGTTATCTCCAGATGTGTCCAGGTGGTGGTTTTCTCTGAACGGTGGTTATCTCCGGATGTGTCCAGGCGGTGGTTTCTCCAAACGGTGGTTATCTCCAGATGTGTCCAGGTGGTGGTTTTCTCTGAACGGTGTTTGTCTCCCGGCGTGTCTGGGTTATAGTCTGACCAATAGAAAATGTATTTGAGAGATTATTTTGTTTCCATCTTCACTGTTATTCGATGCAGAATTATTTTGATGAGACAATATGAAACATAATTAACGCTCCACCTCGCGTCTCCCTTCCTGTCACCTCGTGCTTACATCCTCCCACCTCCCTCCAACCCCCTTCACCCCCATCCCCATAAAACTCTCTCGAGTGCTTGATTGAGTGCTTAATAGTGGTGAGCAGAATCAATTCCAAAGTACTGTACTCGATTCCAACCGTGGAAGAGAAAGGAATTGAATGAACCGGAAAGTGAACCGGAATCGACGTCGATTCTGAGTCCTTCCTACTTCGTCGAAAGAAGGGGTTTTTTGGGGGGAATTTTTTTTTTCCTCCCCGTTGGGTATGTTCCGGTTACACATGGCCTGGTGATGTATTAATTGAAAAGGAACATATGCCCATCTGCAATACAGCAGCAAAATCAAGTCACTTGGAAACTGAACATGCCCCCAAGGGCGAGTTTCTTTTTAACGAACAGCAAGGCATTTGTAGAACAGCAAGGCACGACCGAGTGCCCTTCAAGTTGATGATCAATCACTCAACCACGAGGTGAAAGAATGCACCCAAAAACAACTGAATGTAAGTGGTGGCGATCAATCGTTCACGGCGTGATGTTGTACCAAGGACGTCGATGCTGACGTCACACGATGAACCGCCACTCTCAGCTTGAGAGCCTTTCTCGCTCTCGAGAAGATGGTGGTTCTTGGGGTAGAATCCACTCAATGTGTGAGACTGCAATAACTTCATCTCCCACAACTGATAACGCCACACAAGTTCAATTAACAACTGATCAAAACAACCATAATAACCGCAGAGCAGATAAAAACAGAGTCAAATCTGACCACGGGTCCCCAACAAGAGCACCGTCCGTCAAGCGAGCGGAAGAATCTCTCACCCGTTTCAGCTCCAACACGACATCCTCTTCAATCCCTTCATCCTTGAAGATGACTTTGCATCCCTCGATCACGTCCTCAATGACGCTTCTGTAGAGTCGAGCCTGTGAGCACACTCAAAACGTTCCAACAAGGTTACCTGTTACATCGAACCGACATCGATCGGCCTGAGGAGGCATCGCTGACGACTTGGCAGTTTGAATTCATCAACTGACAATCTTTCGATCTTTCAGAGGAAGACTCCAAGTGGCCTCAAATAAACTTAAATAATAATTATATTGAACGTGCAACACTGAAGTTAAGCCCGATTCATGGCTCACAAAAATATATTAAATAAAGTTACAAACACCGCCCGGAAAAGCTCGGAGAAGTCGGGAAATTATATAAACTAAATAAAGTTACAAACACCGCCCGGACAAGCTCGGAGAAGTCGGAAAATTATATAAACTAAATAAAGTTACAAACACCGCCCGGACAAGCTCGGAGAAGTCAGGAAATTATATAAACTAAATAAAGTTACAAACACCGCCCGGACAAGCTCGGAGAAGTCGGGAAATTATATAAACTAAATAAAGTTACAAACACCGCCCGGACAAGCTCGGAGAAGTCGGGAAATTATATAAACTAAATAAAGTTACAAACACCGCCCGGACAAGCTCGGAGAAGTCGGGAAATTATATAAACTAAATAAAGTTACAAACACCGCCCGGACAAGCTCGGAGAAGTCAGGAAATTATATAAACTAAATAAAGTTACAAACACCGCCCGGAGAAGCTCGGAGAAGTCGGGAAATTATATAAACTAAATAAAGTTACAAACACCGCCCGGACAAGCTCGGAGAAGTCAGGAAATTATATAAACTAAATAAAGTTACAAACACCGCCCGGACAAGCTCGGAGAAGTCGGGAAATTATATAAACTAAATAAAGTTACAAACACCGCCCGGACAAGCTCGGAGAAGTCAGGAAATTATATAAACTAAATAAAGTTACAAACACCGCCCGGACAAGCTCGGAGAAGTCGGGAAATTATATAAACTAAATAAAGTTACAAACACCGCCCGGACAAGCTCGGAGAAGTCGGGAAATTATATAAACTAAATAAAGTTACAAACACCGCCCGGACAAGCTCGGAGAAGTCGGGAAATTATATAAACTAAATAAAGTTACAAACACCGCCCGGACAAGCTCGGAGAAGTCGGGAAATTATATAAACTAAATAAAGTTACAAACACCGCCCGGACAAGCTCGGAGAAGTCGGGAAAGTATATAAACTAAATAAAGTTACAAACACCGCCCGGACAAGCTCGGAGAAGTCGGGAAATTATATAAACTAAATAAAGTTACAAACACCGCCCGGACAAGCTCGGAGAAGTCAGGAAATTATATAAACTAAATAAAGTTACAAACACCGCCCGGACAAGCTCGGAGAAGTCGGGAAATTATATAAACTAAATAAAGTTACAAACACCGCCCGGACAAGCTCGGAGAAGTCGGGAAATTATATAAACTAAATAAAGTTACAAACACCGCCCGGACAAGCTCGGAGAAGTCGGGAAATTATATAAACTAAATAAAGTTACAAACACCGCCCGGACAAGCTCGGAGAAGTCGGGAAATTATATAAACTAAATAAAGTTACAAACACCGCCCGGACAAGCTCGGAGAAGTCGGGAAATTATATAAACTAAATAAAGTTACAAACACCGCCCGGACAAGCTCGGAGAAGTCGGGAAATTATATAAACTAAATAAAGTTACAAACACCGCCGGACAAGCTCGGAGAAGTCGGGAAATTATATAAACTAAATAAAGTTACAAACACCTGCCGGACAAGCTCAGAAAAGTCGGGAAATTATATAAACTAAATAAAGTTACAAACACCGCCCGGACAAGCTCGGAGAAGTCGGGAAATTATATAAACTAAATAAAGTTACAAACACCGCCCGGACAAGCTCGGAGAAGTCGGGAAATTATATAAACTAAATAAAGTTACAAACACCGCCCGGACAAGCTCGGAGAAGTCGGGAAATTATATAAACTAAATAAAGTTACAAACACCGCCCGGACAAGCTCGGAGAAGTTGGGAAATTATATAAACTAAATAAAGTTACAAACACCGCCCGGACAAGCTCGGAGAAGTTGGGAAATTATATAAACTAAATAAAGTTACAAACACCGCCCGGACAAGCTCGGAGAAGTCGGGAAAGTATATAAACTCAATCAAGTTACAAACACCGCCCGGACAAGCTCGGAGAAGTCGGGAAAGTATATAAACTAAATAAAGTTACGAACACCGCCCGGAGAAGGCTGGAGGCATTTCGGGACTTCTCCGGGTGGTGTTCGTAACTTTATTTAATTTCTGTTTAACCTCAAAATTTAAACCGGAATTGAACTTAACAGCAGTTCTGACTGTTAAAAAAAACTAAAACTCTCCGGGCGTCTCCGGGGGCGATGTTTAGTATGATCCGCCTTGATGAACGATATAATTAAATTAATTATGTTCGAAAGGGGTGTTTTAATGAACCCAAACACCCAGTTTTCACGAATGTCCTACCGTGGAGTTCCCTGGGTGTGCGCGCGATGTTTGGGGCCGCTCGGTTTCATGGTTTTTAAAGTTACGGAGGAGACGGGCGGACGTCGATTAGTACGGACAAACTCACACGTCATTGTTCGTTCACAATTGTAACGGGATGATTGAACGTGAACCGCGGAAGTTTCCGAGCACAGAAAATCCACAAAGGACGCGTCACGTGGGAGAGAATAACGTGCGCGGCAAGGCGGAGGCGACGGAACACGCGTTGGGGGGAATCGATGGCGGGTTCTTCATTTATTTATTTATTCGACGTGATCGGAGGTGACGCCGCGTGCGGAATCCGAGAGTGGTGACGTGGCCTTCGGTGAGAGAGAAAGCTCACGACGTCACACAGCCATCGACCTGGAGGGATACTCGGCATATCGGCTCCAGGTCGCTCCAGGTGTGTCCACATCCCATGAACAATCAGCTTGTTGAGCGCTCGCCAAGCGGCTTAAGCACTTCAGCAAGCACTCCATTCAAAAACCGTTGCTAAGGAACGGCTGGCTTGGCAAGCGGTTTCTGCAGCTTCTTGGTAAATGGAACACACCCCTCCAGGGGTGTGTTCAGCAAGCTCTCTCCAAGAAACTTGGTCACTGAACATACCCCACGTGTACGAGCGTGCGAGCGGAATGGAAGTGAAACGTTGAGTTTTTAAACTCGATCCCACTTTCCATCCAGTCCGGGTTTTCACCGCACGGACCGCCATCGATGGAATAAAAACCAATCACGTGTTTCTATTATCCCGAGATGACGTCATCTGCTTGAGACACGTTCATGACGGCACTTCGGATATAATCGTACACGTCACGTACACCGTGCGTCACGACTCACCACGTGGTGATGGGACACGTGTGACGTCATGACGAATCGGCAATCCCCACAGATTCCTCAGAGAAAACCCTGGGAAAACCAGCGCAGACCGGAAGTGACGTGACACGTGACACGTGTGCCTGTAATGTTCGTTGTTGTTTTTTTAATTATGAGACGGTATTAACAACGGATCACAAGAAAATCACGAGTTCCACTTATTTCTGGGGATTTTAATCGACGGTCGGAAAAAAAACGCTCAACACAGGAAGGAACAACCGCCTTTACGCTTCTTCCTCTTCATTCTATTTCAACGTGTTCACAGGGGCTGTCAGGGGCGTGTTCACCATCTGTCACTCAGTCATCGTTTGCAGTGGTGGGGGGTAGGGGGGAGGAGGAGGTGGAGGTGGAGGAAAAATTGACAGACACCACGTGATTATTTATTTATTTATGACGTTTTTAATCATTTACAAGTTATAAATAACAATCGTTACGGAAAGCTGATATGTCACGTGACAATTAAAATATATAGATATTACACAATCCTATCATAGAAAGTAATCTTGGAGTATTCCTTTATTTGTCTGTAGAATCGGCTTCAATCAAAGTTTGACAGGATAATAACGGATATATATATATATATATATATATATATATATATATATATATATATATATATATATATATATATATATTAATATATTTTAATGTCGGATCGAAATACAGGAAGGTAATGACGATGACGTGGTGCATTTTGATTGGTTAATTCAGCATTATCGGTCCTCCAGTTTTGTGAGATGATAATAATAAACGGAGAAGGTGGAATCCCATCCAAACCGCTTTATACACCCTCACAGCACGATCCGGAGAAACCAAACTGCCATGACATTTAATTAAATAAATCATCTTGAACACGGCGTCCCCCTCATCTTATACTCCTTTGTGCGGTTCGAAGAAGCTTTTTAAAATTAGTTTGTGGTTTAAAAGGGACGAGTGCGTGGCCGCACGTGCAAAAAAGAAACAAGAAGAAAAAAAAAAAGAATTGCACGTCAATTGTGACGTCATAGCACCGTGTCCTGTCATTGGTTTGGTAAATAAATGGCCATAACTTGGGAAACACTTGTCCGATTAATATCAAACCTTGAAAAGGCACATCCTCAGGTCCACAGCAATATAGCTGGCAAGTTTCAATCAGATCGGACCAGTGGTTGTTGAGAAACAGCGGTCACAGACACACAGAGATTGTTAGAATTATTAAAGGGATGCAGGGAACATTTATCATTTTTAGACGTCACGTTAAAATTTCACTCGTTCAATGACCATTAAGTGAAAATATTCAAAAAAACATCAAAACATTGTGTGCGTCCCTTGCGGGGATGGCAATTTCAAGTGCAGTGCCGGCCGGGGATCCAAAAAAACAACAACTACAGAGCCAGGGAAACCCCACCTCACCCCTTCCCCTCCGGTCAAATCACACTGTCGTTCACTTTTCATAGATGAAAAATTGTTCGTTCTTTCACATCATCAACTTTGTTCGATTTACCTGTTTAACCAACGGCGGTAGTGTGGGCGTACCTTTTTAGCTCTGGATGTTGAAGGTACGAATCCGGATCCGGATCTAAGAAATTTAAAAGTGATTCTTCACCATTGAGAGATAATTCCGCAGGACATCTCAAAGGGTTAGGGACGGATTCGGACAAAACATGTCCGAATCCACATCCGACCGACCGGTGGGATGTAAAACGTAAACTGTTCACCATGGTGGAGGTACGCGGTCTACCGAATGTCCTTCTAGTTTATACAGGATTTATATTGTGACTTTCAACAACCAACTCTCCTCCTCTCATCACACCCCCTTCCCTCCCCATTCCTCATCGTTTTAAATCATCCTTTTTTCTTCCTTCCATCGTCTTTATAACTTAGAATACAGAATGGTTTTGTTGAGCTGGTTCTATAATGCCTCTCGAATTGTACAATGCAGTTCTTGAATTAATGGGAATTTAAAAACTGTAATACAACACCCATGTTGATTTCATTGTTCCACACAGGACCTGCACCTTGGCTGGTGGACGAGTGTTCGGGCAGGTGGTGGTGCTCGCTTGCCAATTGCCGCCCTTTACCGGAGCACCTGGACGTACTGGGTACGGTCATTCAGGGGATCATGGGAACCGGCGTGGATGGATCCGAGAGGGTCACAGAGGTTGCTCGATGTGGAAGGAAAATAAAAAAATTTGCAAAAGTAGAGACGAGAACGGCACTCGGTGAGGTGCGTACCTCCTCCAGGCTGAGCGGTTTACGTTTTGTCGTCCACTGATAGGCCGGATCTTCATCCGGACTTGAACCAAAATCTAATCGCCTTGTTCTTTGTCACCCACAAGACTCATCCATGTAACGTTTTGAGATATCGTTTTTGCCCCCCCTCATCCATCAATGGTGAAGAATCGATTAAAAAATTCCAGTATCCGGTTCCAGATCTTCACCAACATTATATAATTTCGTCCTTATCGTCCTGGTGCGTGTATGCGCTCCACTGAGTGCTGTTGTACTGTAGTTTAGTACTGTGTTAACTGTACACCCAAAGCTCCAGATGACTGTGAGCTATTTTCACCATTGTCATTATATCTGTGTGTTTGGCAGGTGCTCCACCGGTGACCCCTCGAGGGATGTCTCACCTGCTTGATACCTGTCGGCATATGTGCTTCCTTGACGTTGGGGGTTGGGGTTGTTTGGATCAATTTACTGTTCGGGTTAGGTCGGGTTAGGGTTTTTCAAATAGTTTTAATAAATACATTTTTTTCAATTGAAACGTGTCCTGCATTCATTTTATGACAATACATCGGTGTTAGTTGATGTTTTCGCTGTTTTTTTATATTTACACTGAACATTTATTTTAGCATTTTCATATAAAGTGCTGTCATGTTCCAAAATAAAGAAGATCTCCTGTTTGTGAACTCATAAAGCATCCATTAATGATTGTGGCTGCTGTTCAGTTCGGAGATATCAGGGAAAAAGTGTCCATTTTTGGGGCCTGAAAATCATGTTTTGTACATATCCATGGTAGGAGGCCATTTTGAAATTAAAATACTGACAGCTTTGAGCTTTGCACACAATAAAATACACGTGTAGTCGAGTTAGCATGCAAAGTTTCAGCTTCCTACTCTTTTTACCCCACCTAACAGCATCTTGAAAGTGGCCAACATCACCCATCCGACATGTTACTTGAAATGTGTGGTTTTTCAAAATAAGTGATGCTGAAAAGAGCGACAATGGTGGAGAGCGAACTATTAGGAACTCATTATCGGAGGACGCATCCGAGGGGGAGGAGCAGCAGCAGCAGTAGTAGTATTGGTCCCTCCGAAGACACTTGCCTTTTGAACCAACGTGACTCCTTTTCAATTAATTTCACCAACATCCGTTTGTCTTTCCTCGAATCTTTCCTCTGTTGAACATCATCGAGTAAGCTCCTCTCCTAATATCTTGTTTCTCTAAGACCCAATTATCACATGACGTTCTTGTTAATTCTTACTTTTCGAACTTCAACCTTCATTCACGATTCCGCTTTAAAGGAAGAGTCTGTGTCTACTCCAACATCAACACGCCTGCTGAACGCCTTGTGGACCTCGAATCTCCAAACTTTGATGTCATCTGGCTTAAGATCTGTCTCCCGACTATCACGATCTTTCTCTGTTTCACTTACTGCTCTCCCAATTCCACAAACTTTATATCTTTCTTTCACTATCCTAACTCTTCCCATGAGGCAGTGACATCTGAACACCCTCAAGCAGAATTTCTCCAACTCGGAGACAATGTACACCACAGGGAGTGGCTGCAATCTTGCCACATGGATGTTGGGGGGGTTAAAGCTCAGACATTTTCCATTCTTCATGATTTGGAACAAATCATCACCTACCCTACCCATATCCATGATCGTCATGACCACACTACCAATACTTTGGATTAATTCTTCACTTCCAATCCGTTGTATTTGTGGTGGAAAAGAACTCATTTTCCACACGATCGATTGATCAGCATACAAAAGAGAATCTTTAATAATTTCATATATATGGAGGAAGAACATTTAATGATTCACTGAAACATTCCAATAAACTTCATTGAAACAGAAGCCTGACGTCGTCCCTCTTATACACAATTTGACATCCAAAAATGGGAGGGTGAGACATTTAGCAATTCAAGCACGGGATGAGCTGATAAGCACGAGGCAAAATAACTCAAAACTGCAATATGTGGCCATTTTGGGTGGGAGGGAGAGAATGATACACTCATGGCAAAAGTTTGCAGTGTTAACAACCAGGTCACCCTGTTTCGATGCAGCAAGCAAAACCTTTTTTTAAAGTAATATATTCCTTTTATCAATATGTCGGTCAAAAGACTGTCGGGGAAAGGGAAACATTACTGACGGTCAACTCAACTATAGTACGAAAATTAAATTTATAAAGTACCAGCAACGATTCAACAAGTGAATATAATTATTTTTCTTCCACATCCCTCCCTTTTTTCCATATCAGGAAAATTTTGAATAATTGTATGACACATGATCACCATATCCCGTTCCTGGAGGAGAAAAGATATCTCTTGCACAAGTTCAATCAATAATGGCAGCGAGCGCTCATCGGAGAAGAATGCTGGACGACGACCATTTCAAAAGTGTCCCAGCCAGGTTAGTGAGTGTGCTTCCATTTAATTCATGGCCTGTTCATCAGCAGGTGTCACGAATCGAAAAGACGTGCTACACGAGGCCAGAAGATAAGCGGGTCGGGGTGTCGATAGAGTAGCACCCAACGGGAAGCACAGTCGAGGCACTCCTTGAGCTGCAGAGAAGGTCGATCTTGGCAGGTATGAGCTTGGGCCCGACACTGGGTTGAAGGAGACGAAGATGACTCGGGATGTGACCCAGAGATCCCAGCCCCAGCAGAGTTTGGGGCCTCGTAGCAGCAGTTCGTGAAATCAGGTTTGATTCACCAAGCGAGCAGAGTACGTTAAAGGCAGCCGCAATGGCTGAACGAGCCCCACCCGCACAATTGAACACATGTTGCAGATGACTCGCCATTTGGACCTTCAGGTCCGTTGTGCGACCATGGCAAGTTCACGATGTATCTGGAGAGCAGCAATTTGCGAGTGTGGTCGGGGTCGTTCCCCCAGGCAGGCACCATGCAACGGCGGCGTTAAGTCTTTGCCTTGCCGGAGTTTGACTTGTCCAACCTTCTCTTCAGTGGGTTTTTTTTTCTTACATACTCGTCTCATCTCCTCAGGAAGGGGGTCGTGTCATGATCATGTGTTAAATGCCCAATCACCCAAATCTGGGTTCTCCCCATCGTCCAATCTTTTGGTGGAAGTTCTTCCAAAGCTTCATGAAACGAAATCGTACATTGCATAGTTCCACTACTTTCAACACTCCGAAACAAACAAAATCAAGGTTAAGCATCGAACCTGCATTTACATGTCGTTTCAAAATTTTATCCTTTCTTTCCTTTTTTGTTTCTTCACACCTAAACGACTTGTGAAAATATAAAGAAATCTCAGTTGTACGAATACTCAAAAACAATCATCTCATTTGCTCATAACATGTAGAAAGTGCAGCAGTATTAATCAGGCTTCCAATTTGCAATCAACAATTCTTTTCACCATCCTCCAAAGATCCCTTCGAATCAAGAAAAATGTTCCATGTATAATAATAGTATAGTTTAATAATTATGAAAGTTAGCTTCTTCATCTTCAATTTTCATTTACAAGCAGTTCCAGAGCAACTGCCATTATTTATTTATTTCCAGCTAACTTAGCACTTCCATGCTCAGGAAAGATGGTCAAGTCAGTGTTAGAAATACATCAACTTAACTCCGTTGCAAATTTTAAAAATTTGGGTAAGTAAACATACAAGAAGTACCACTTAATCAAAAATCACGCACCTGTCCAATTAATCAGAAAACAAATAAAATAGGTAATGTTTTGATTGGCTTGTGGCATCATTGCACTATTTTCAATTATATAATTCTTACACTCCGACCGATCTAACATTCATTTCACATGCTGATGCCTTCCGTACTCGGCATGATTCTTGTTTATCTTTTATATTTGTCTTTCCACAAAATATGGACGCATTTTACTTAAATTACAGTTTGGCCAGTTCCAGCGACGAATCAGCGAGAGCCATACAATAACAACACATGGTGCAATTCCTAATTCCGTGAATTGATTTCATAATTGCTGTTGGTATAGCCATTCTGGACTATGCTTTTGTTAATACCATGCTGATTTCCCTCATATATTGATTTTCCCTTACAGTTAACTTATGATTCCTAATATATAACAACCAACGGTGTACCTTACTGTGATGTAACCGATCATTCTGGTATTAAATTACACTGGTGTTCCAAAAGTGTGGACACTGCGAGACTTATATGATCAAGGTTTCTCAATTTGTAATTCCAAAAGAAAACTTGATATTAAACTGAACACCGGATGACTGATTGTCTGCCAAAATCGATCTGGCACAAAACATTATTTCATAAACCTTCAACTGATAATGAATCTAAATTCAAACAATTTCAAAATAAACTTAATCTGTTGACTACAAATCAATCTCGTCCATAATCAACGCATTAATTGGAACCAAAAGAAACATGATGGTTCGAATACCATTATGAATTGTAATGGAGAAAAAGACACAATGAACACAAAAATCTTTTGCCTCCAGTGCTCTCAATGAGTTTTTTTTTTTTAAATGAGCTGAGTTTGAAAGTAATGAACTAAGTTACCGAACGCAACTTCTATGAGTTATCAACTGTTCCCCATGTTTATGTAGATGACAACAAATCCGGTGTATGCAAACATTATCATAAGTATCACTTGTTGGTACTATTGAACATGAGCATCCCCATCACTACCAAAACAGGTCAAAGCACACTGGTAATTCAAAGCTCGGTTGTACATTATTACATTAATTAACAGGAGTAATTACAGTAATTACATTAAAATTACATTAAAACAAACAATTACAGTAAAACAAAAGTAGCATGGCGATAATTGTAGTCACAGGGCGATCCTTTAGGAGTCTTTCTCGGGACTCTCAGCTCTGCGAACTCCCCCATAGTGAGAGTGGGGTCCACCCCGCTCGGCCTTGACATTTTACAGTAGTGCGAGTTGCCGAGCTGCATAACTTGAGATTGCTCCCAGACCACACTTTGGCTGCAGAGCGTCCATTTGGAAACATTTGGGAACAAAGCTTGACAACATGGTGAAGAGATACAAAATTTCTCCAAACAGTTTAAACAAAACTAAATGCTAACGTTTCATCAATCTAATGAGCGTCCATTTCTTTTATGGTCAATGGAGCTGAAAAATCTCGAAAAAAAAAATCTGTAACTTACAATCTTTCTCAAAACGATTCGGAATTCCATCAACATTTTAAATCTCTGACGTTGTCCATTTCTTTTATCCACTTCTCTCTCACTAATACAGCAAAATGCTGCAATATCCGATCACACTCACTCTAACCATCTCATTACTTACTCTGACCTTTTAATTACAAATCCATTCCTCTATATCAAAACAAATAAATACAGTTTAAACCTGTTTTTAAACAGGTGTACAAAAATTGTCAAATCATTTGTCAAAGTTGAGTCACCAGGCGAATGGCCCTCCAAATTGCCGCTCAAAACACTCCAATTAAACTTGATTCATGAATCAACCTGACAAATAGAGACTCGTATAAAGCCACCGGCGATGTTTTTGCTTTCTGCACGAGTCAGCTGCCCTTGGCAGACAAGCCTGCCAAGGAATGTTCTTGTGAAAAAGCCTACAATGGCTGTGTGTTCAAGGAGCACCAGACAGCCAGTCTGAAACTTGTCTCAGGAGGACTCAGACGAAGAGCCGGTCGAAGGAGCACGAGCTTTGCCTGTATTTTAACCCAATTTTCTTCACCACTTGATGTACTTGGTTCACAGATCAATCACAAGAGGTACAGTATTTGCACTGTTCAACATTATTTAATTCATTATATGCAAGGCTCCACATGATGATTTTGGTTTTCTTGGTTTTTGGTTGGTTTGCCATTGCCTTCCCAGCAGTAGTTTCGGCAGGAATTTGTCTTTAACATCCATCAACGAATGTCATCCATTAACTTTAACATCCACAGACTAATGAAGACTGCACGTCTACTTTAACGTCCACCCGAGGGATCATACACACATTAATAAATCGCCCGACTTGCTAAGCACCAATTGGAAATTTTTTTGATGGTTGTGACTTTAAACTTCACATTTATTTAGGAATCATCTGTGTGGTCATCACTTGATGACTGAAATTTGAGAGGGCAAAAGGATAGCCTATAACAAGTTAGTAATTAACTGATCAATCTCGACTGGAGTGCCGATGGGAAGTGATACATCCTCGTTCATCACAAGGTACCAAAAATCACACATAACTCCTTTACAAATCGCTTTAAAATCATTCCAAATCACATTTCTACATTTCGATCACATTTTCAGTGGTCAGCTGACTGTGAATGAGCACTCCTGTGAGAAAGCTTGGCTTACAAAGCTCAATGTCAATGGCATGGTCATAAATTTCAAGCTTGATACTGGTGCAGACGCCAATGTGCTGCCTCGGAGTATTTTTCAACAACTTCCGGTGCAGAAGAACCTCCAACAAAAAATGTGGTGTTGTCCTCCTATGGCAATCACAAGGTGTCACTGGAAGGCAAGGTCCGACTTGATTGCTCAATCAATGACGTCACACACAGCTTGGAGTTTTATGTCGCAAATGTGTCATCTCCACCCATTCTTGGATTAAAGGTGTAAACACAGTTGGATCTTGTTCGGAAAATTCACACTGTAACCGAGACGTGTCTGGACAAGGATAAATGGTTGCAGGAATTTCACGATGTGTTTCGGGGGCTCGGAGAAATGCCGGGTGAGCACCATATTGAATTGAAAGCTGGTGCTACTCCAGTGATACACCCGCCAAGAAGAGTACCACTCAGCCTACATGACAAACTCAAACACACCTTGAATAATCTGGAGAATGAGGGAATTGTATCCAAGGTGGATAAACCTACAGACTGGGTTAACAGTCTGGTGATTGTTGTAAAGAAGAATGGTTCCCTGCGTCTCTGTTTACATCCGAAAGACTTGAACAAAGCAGTTAAACGTGAACATGACAGAATACCTACAGCAGAGGACATGACTTCCAGAATAAGTGGTAAATGTGTATTTTTCCATTTTCGATGAGAAAGATGGCTTTTGGCAGATCAAGTTGGACGATGAAAGTTCATTGTTGTGCACATTTAACACGCCATTCGGCCGTTACAGATTCCATAGGTGTCCTTTTGGGATCTGCTCTGCCCCGGAAATCTTTCAGAAGAAAAATGACCAATTGTTTGGTGACATAGATGGAGTTGAAGTGTTTTTTGATGACCTGCCGAACCA
Source organism: Eptatretus burgeri (assembly GCF_056783735.1). Taxonomy (NCBI): domain Eukaryota; kingdom Metazoa; phylum Chordata; class Myxini; order Myxiniformes; family Myxinidae; genus Eptatretus; species Eptatretus burgeri. The sequence continues at coordinate 196,860 of NC_140983.1, read as the reverse complement.
CGATCGCATTCTGGAGCAAGTGTTACAGCATGCTAGAAAGAACAACGTTAAGTTTAACATCAATAAGTTTCAATTTCGCGTGAGTGAGGTGAACTATGTGGGAAATGTGGTGTCTGCTGAGGGCCTAAAGCCAGACCCAGAAAAAGTGAGAGCAATTACCGAATACCCTAAGCCTGAGAACAAGCAAGACTTGCAACGATTCTTAAGAATGGTGAATTATTTGGCCCAATTTATTGCCAACCTATCTGGGCGTACTGCCCCTCTAAGACTAATACTGAATATAGACATTGAGTGGGATCGATTCAAGGAGCAGGACGATGCATATATCAAGATGCGAAACGATCTTTGATCACCGCACCCACATTGAAGTTCTTCGATGTCCAGTCTGCCGTTGTGATACAAGCCGATGCTTCAAAAGCGGGCCTGGGTGCTTGCCTCATGCAAGAAGGTCACCCAGCAGCTTACGCTTCCAGGGCGCAAACTGAAGCAGAACAAAATTCCGCTCAAATTGAAAAGGAACTTTTGGCGATTGTGTTCGCATGTGAAAAATTCAATCAGTCCGTGTATGGTAAAGCTGTGGTCGTTGAATCAGACCATAAGCCACTTGAGTTGATCAGTAAGAAGAATCTCAGCAAAGCTTCACCCCCGACTCCAGAGAATGATTCCTCAGACTGTTCAAGTACTCCGTTGACATTGTCTACAGACCAGGCCCTCAAATACATATTTCTGATGCATTGTCACGTCCCTACATTCAGGACGATTACATTGACAAGGACCTTGTGGTGGACATGGAAGTCATGATACATAACTTCCCACCATGTAATATTCACTGACCGAAGATTCCAGTTGTTTCTTCAACTTTATTCCATGCCCAACATGGCGCCTCCTGCCCTGCACCACCCCCCCCTCCTGGACAAGTCCACACATTATGCAGTTGGGGGGGGGGGAAATGTCCACTCTCAAAGTGGAATCAACCAATTTGTATCCACATCAATACGATATGTGACATGGCTGTTAGGCCACGATGGCTGTTGGAAGATTTGAGGATATTCGCCGTGTCTTGCGCTTTGATGACAAGAGAACCAGAGCCGTCCGCCAGGAAACAGACCACATGGCAGCCTTCCGCTACATATGGGACCTGTTCTTGGTCAACTGCAGACAGCGATTCATCCCCAGTGATTGTGTCACTGTGGATGAACAGCTTGTGTCATTCAGGGGCAGGTGCAAGTTTCTGCAGTACATCCCAAACAAGCCTGCCGAGGACGGCCTAAAGATTTCCTGGGTTTGTGATGCACGCATCCCCTATGGAATAGATGGGATCGTTTACACAGGGAGACAACCAGGGGAAGAAGTTCAGAAGAATCTGGGGGAAAAAAATTGTCCTGCAGTTGTGCAGTAGATTCAGAAACACAGGTCGTAACATCACCACAGATAACTTTTTCACCAGTGTGCCTCTTGCACAGCATCTCCTGGAGAAGGATCTCACTATTGTCGGGAATCGACGACGGAACAAACCAGACATCCCTCTTCTGATGAAGGCATCCAAGTCCAGGGAGGTTTACAGCACAGAGTTTGGATTCAATGGTAACCTTACAATGGTCAGCTATGTCAGAAAAAAAGGAATGTCTGTTGTGCTCCTGAGCATGATGCACCACGACAAAGTGGTGGATGAGAATAGCAGAAAGAAAAAAAACAGAAGGAATCACATTCTACAACAAGAACAAAGGAGGTGTAGACACCATGGACCAGATGGTTGGCACCTACACCTGTAAGCGCCAAACACAGAGGTGGCCCATGGTGCTGTGGTACAATATGCTCGACATTGCCACTCTGAATGCCGATACCTTTTTCACCGCTCAGCATCCTGAATTCAAGAGTGGTATCACCAGCGCACGACGGCTCTTCCTCAATGAGCTCTCAAAAGAGCTGGTGACACCACACATGAGGAGTCGACTGGAACACTAGCCCCCAACTGCTAACCACGATCATTGAAGCAATGGGAAGGTGTGGGGTGACAAAAGCCACAACCAAACCGCAAGAAAGAAGCAGACAAGGCCAATTAAGAGAAAGAGGTTTCAGCTTTGCCCAAGTAAGAAAGATCGCAAAGTCAACAACAGGTGTGGGAAATGCAATGTTCATGAAAAACATGTAAACTGTAGAAAAACATGTAATTCTCCGTCCATCATTACAATCCTCCCAGAGTCAATGAGACTCACAAAATTTGATTGTGACTCCAATGCCCCGAGACATGGTGAGAATCATCGATGGATTATTTCAATGTGGAGTTCTCTTTTTCCAGGTCCCTGATGCAGAGGGCAGTTGGAGAGTAAACAAGGAACTTTGTATCGTTTGCCAAACAACAACAAAACGAGGCACTCAAGCGGCCCGGCCGGCTCGCTGCATCTCCTTAGTCGGTTGCAGAAACCTATACAAGCTTATAATTATTGCCCTATATTGGCCTATAAAAATATAATTTATATTATTGCCCTATATACGAGAAACCTATAAATTATTGCCCTCCAACGTCATTTTGCAGTATGGCTCCCAGGTCAAATTTTTTTGTTCACACCTTGGCGACCTCCGCGCCAACATGGTGCATCTACCAGAAGTGTACGGTACGTTTGAATATGCTGACTAACTGACCACACAACCACTGATCATGTCAGAATCCAAAATAGGACACACCCTACACTGTTCATGCAACCAGGAGACAGTCTGCTGAATGTTTCCAGTCTGGTGACAACTTTGAAGAATGTTACGATTCGACTCCGACTGAAGAACAAAGCTGCTGATGCCTCGCAGGACTTGCCGATTCGCGATGATGTGCCAATCGTACCGGATGTTGATGAAACCAGACAGATATATTAAGCAGCACTCATTTTGAAGAATGTCATTAAAACATCACCAAGGATGGAATGTCCGTGGTCATGGCGAGACAGTAGACTGATGTAGGTGATGTTTTATCTCAGCCGTTGTGGTTTTTGAAAATAAAATTACAAATTGACATTCGAGACAATGTTAAGGTGAGGAAGTAAACAAAGTACATGCACTGATGAGCCAAAACATTATGATCACTGACAGGTGAAGTGGATAACATTGATTATCTTGTTACAATGGCACCTCTCTGCAACAAAACGGACAATCCTCAACAATGAACTTGGTTTTCGTGAGAAGTGTTTCACCAATCGTGCCATAACACACGTGTTCCTGAATACGGACGTGGGCCGAGCCCCCTCGCACGGAGCTCTGACTCCGCCCAATCAAAAAGAATGTCTCCCCTGTCGACACTGGGGAAGGCAAAAGAGCCTCTCTCGGGGGGAGGAGCACCGAGACGCCCCTCCTCCAATCACGGCTGGCCACGACACCCGAAACACTTCGTCCAATCCGGAGGCGAGTTACCAGAGAAACGGATCCCTCCACCCTGCACGGGGGGGGGGGGTAAAAAGAATCGGAGGCGCTCAAAGACAAGTGAGTTGGGGTCCTTTTTCGGTCGTTCCAGGTCCTTCGGGTCATCTTGGTTCCCGTCTTCATTCCCTGGTCGTCGTCGTCGATCGTTGGTGGCTCGAGTCCATAGGGTCCTGGTTGCTCGCTGGATTCTGGCTGTGGGTTCGAGTCCAACCGTGATGGTTCGTGTGCGCTCGTTAGATTGTGGTTCGTGTGGAGCGCTCGAGCTGGGGACCCCGATCCCTTTAATGGACTCCGAGCTCACAAGTGCGGTTCGTCCAGACCACAGGAGGTGGCCAGGTACCCGACCAAACTCTAACCCACAGCTTGCGTATCCTCCGCGGCTGGAGGGTCCAAATAAAGGCCAGTTGGCCCCATTTCTTTTTGGGTGTGTGTGTAGGTCTGTGGCCAATCGAAAAGTGGAATTGCAGAAGTGCCTTGCTTATTGTACATGGCAATTGAGTCGGATTTACTCTGCTCTCTGTCTCCCTTCCTGATTATTGTGAATAAACCCCGTGTTAAATGTACCAGCTCGTTTTCTGTGCTTTCTCTCATTGGCCTCGCATAGTTCGGGTTTGAGTTATCGTGAGGCTGACTGTGCCGTAGATTGTTATTTGGACCGGCGCGGCTTTGGCAATTCCCGCTCGGTTACGCCGGATCCGAGTCGGTAACAGTGACTCGGTTCGGACAAAGTCGGCTGAGAGTGTGACTTCCCCGGTAGCTAGACCGCGCGGCTAATTAGGTAAATTGGAATCTGACAAAAAGACCCGAACCACGCGGTCGAAATATTGGCGTCCACGGACCATTAAACGACCCATCGACTTTGGAGTTATCCGGAGTGACGACCTTCAATTCCGGGTGTTCGGTGGGAGACGGCCCATCTGCTCCATCTGGCGGTTTTTCCCCACCACCACAACAGTATATCTCTGTTAAATAATTATTTATTTAATCTCTGCTTGCTTTGCTACATATGTATTGGACTTGGGGTGCTTTCCATGTGGACGCTAATCTTGTGGATGCTGCAGTGGAAAACCCATCGGAAGAAGGGTCAGATCGGTCAGTCACGGGTTGGGGACCCATGTAAAGGACAAAGAGTGCAATTTGGGTGACCCCCCCACAAGTGATTGCCAAAATGATGACAACTCCTTGAAAACACCAGTTTGAATGTTCTCTTACAGCAAGAAAAGTGAACAATGCTAAACTACCTCCCCAAAGCCACGTGCCCCTGTTGCCGTCAAGTGTGACATGATGCTTCGCCAGGCCCACCGCGGATGAGGCAGGACGCAAACACGGAAAACTCATCGTTGAGCAAGTGCTGTTGGTAACGCACTGAGAATCAGCACTGAGATGTCACAAGTCCGATACTATGGTACTGTGCCTGACTGTTGTGCACTGGATGATGCGTTGGCACGATAATATGACACACCAATGAGTAGTGTGTTTGCTGAGGAACGGTGTGGGGGTGAGTCAAAATTCTGCTTCATTTTTCTCTTCCTTGACCGAAGATTGACCCAACGATCTTTCAGCATGTCACAGTCCACCAAGCACGAGACAGGTAAGATAGTTCCGACTCACCTCCCACAGCTCTCTCTTATGTAGTTGATAAATTAAGGTGTGTGTCTTCAGCGTTAAGGCAGGAATCTTCGGTTCCCGCTGGAGAACTTGGGCAGGACGGCCATTCCACACGAATCAACACATCAAACTCAACTTTTCAAATGTAACCCTGGGTTTAAAATTATACATTTTAAAAAAGGTACACAAACTAGGTTCACAAATGTTAAATATCTTGGAGATTGGTCCATTGATACCCCGCATACAGTCCTGGAAAGACAGATGTCCTCTCAAGCTTTCAGTCGTGGCAAATATGTGACAACACTGCACAGTGTAATTTTCCATGGGAAATCCCATCATCCATGGTGTGGTCAATTATGATGTCACAGTGCACTTCTGGCAGAAAGCATGAAACTTCGCACAATCATAACATGACACCCATGGAACAATTTTAGCCTGGGAACCACATATTTTTTCTTTCTGTACTAATTAACAGCGTGTTATTAACGAGCGCTCAAACTGGGCGCGGCACAGCCGTGTCGTGCTCCTATTCATCCAAATCCAGGCCGGAGTGATGAAGAATCGCAAACAAAATGGTGGACAAAAGTAAATGTTGCAAGAATTTCGAACCAAATCTTCGTTTTTTTCGATGTTTACCGAACAGTAAATGATCCCAAGATGATTCAGCCGTCAGAACAGAACAGGTTGCAATTGTTATTATTATATAGTGATGAAATGGGGTGGGAGAACAGTGTGATGAGCACTTAATGACGTCGTTTGTGTTGGTTTTTCATCGACAAATACAACGACGATTCTCGATCAGATTCATTCGCTGTCTCTGTAATATCTGACAGATTCAGTCATCAGTAAACATTCTGAAGCCCAAAAGTATCTTGCTTTATAGCCTTGACAAAATAATTCTGTCTGTGCTGGGCATTGTCTGTGCCGGTGTGAGGTCGAGATGACAAATTATGTCCAGAGATGATAATCATTTGGGTTCATCAGTCCCATATGGATGAAGCATACTCAGCAGGCTGGTGTTTTGTATGAAATTATGTTGCGATGCACACAATGGTTCAGGAGGGTGTGCTGGTGATACACTGTGTGGAGAGCAGGCCTATTGTTAGGAGTTTTGTTCAGACTAAGGCACATCATCATGTTCTTCTTAAATCAATTGCAGAAAACATGTAATTCTCAGTCCATCATTACAATCCTCCCAGAGTCAATTAGACTCACAAAATTTGATTGTGACTCCCATGCCCCAAGACATGGTGACAATAATCGATGGATTATTTCAATGTGGAGTTCTCTTTTTCTAGGTCCCTGAAGCAGAGGGCGGTCAGAGAGTAAACTGGGAACTTTGTATCGTTTGCCAAACAACAACACACGAGGCACTCAAGCGTACCGGCCGGCTCGCTGCGTCTCCTGGGTCGGTTGCAGAAACCTATACGAGCTTCCTGAAGAAGGTTGATGAGTTCAGGCAGATCGGGTAGATGAGTTCATTCCCATTCGCCGCTGAAAGTAACACAGAACCTTTCATTGAAAAATGTGCGAGTTGGCACAAAATGTGGAGCTGAGGTTCAAAAACACGAAGTTGGATCGGGCAAAGAAGAAGCGAAGTGCTGATGCTCCATCAACAAGTACAACACCGTCTCAGAGACAGAGGCGCATGTACTTTGATGCGAATCTTTGTTTATTCTGCCAGGATGGCACGAATAGTGATCTGATCTGCTTCTGTACTCTGGAGGCAGATGACAAAATTTGACTGATGGCAACAGAACTTGAAGACGAAACTCTGCTCGCTCGCCTCGCTTTTTTTTTGAGCCGGTATCTTGAATTTGAAATGGTTGAGACGTCACTCTGGCGTGAAAATAATCACAGAAATCAATTCTACGCCCTAAAATCTATATATTAATACTGAAGGACCAATTTTGTGCTCCTCCTAGCGGTCGCGTCACGTTTTTCTCGGAACTGTGACCTGGACTGAAAGAAACTTCGTACCTGTAAGAGTGCATCGCACATCGTGGCAATAGTCAAACTTCAACTCTGAAGCAGAATAAACACTTTTCGTTTTACATTCGTTTACATGGCGACGTGTGACGTCACCGCTGAGAGGTGTGATTCCACTCCTCGAAAATAGCGTCTGCAATGTAAAACCCTCTTCTGCACATGCTGACTACCTCAGAATGTGAATTTGACACAAAAAATGTCACAAGAAACATTGTATCTATATATTATTACTGAAGGACAAATTTTGTGCTCCTTCTAGCGGTCGCGCCACGTTTTTCTCGGTACTGTGACCTGAGAAATTTTGACGTTGTTTGTATGTCAAAGTAGACACGTGCACAAATCAGGGGACTTCTTCACAAGGAGTAGTGTACACCAAAAATGTCGTGGACAAGGACGTTTTGTAGGCCTCATTAGGTAAGGCCATGGAGTACATCGACTGGGATCCGGCTCTTACAAGAGCCGCCACTGGTTGTCATATTGGGCTCATGGAACGGAATCCGTCTGTGAGGGGGTTTCGGCTCGTTCGTATAAATCCTTGTATTACGCGAATGTTTGGTCCTCTTGGTTTTTTGGTCCATTAGTCCAAACGATGGATGCCATAATGTATTTAAAGTACAAGATGACCTCCAAACATGAAAAGCTCAAAAAGTTGAATGTCTTCACCCAAAATCGATGTGATTTCTTCATTAAAAAAAAAATGGGAATTATACACATTGCGTTATGTTTTTATTTTACAGTGCAGATTTATTGATATATTTTTGGTTTGTGTTTTGCAGCCTGGAAAAAAGCAACAGATCCACTACACAGAGGAATTGGATGACATGCTGCACTTAAAATTTTCCCATGATATAAAAATCAAATATGTCACAGTGTCAAAAGTATAGACGTTGTGGATTAAAAAAACAAAATTATCTGAGTAAAATTACGTGTGTGTATGTGTGTGTGTGGGTATGTATATATATATATATATATATATATATATATATATATATATATATATATATATATATATATATATATATATATATATGAAGACCACAAGGGGAAAACCAGAGATGTCACTTTTTATAAATTTCAGGGTTATTGCACCTGCCAATAGTTGGCAACATAAGGTTTCCTCTCACAATATTACTTTAACAAATAACCACGGGTGTCACATAATTTTTATGGTATAAAGTTTCGCCGTGCAATGAAAAAACAAGTGTTGTCAAAGCTGAACAAGTAGAAACCCAGAGTTGTCAGTACTTTACTCCTGGTTATCTCCCTTTCATTCATGTTAACTGTTCCACCATAATATTCAGAGTTGAGAAACTAAAAAATGAAATGTTGTAAAACTTTCACAGCATAAATTCTGAGCACTACAATAGCCTATTTGGTTCTATCATGGGCTCCGTAGTTGGTGCATATCGTGGTTCAAGCCTGGTCAAACCTTTATTGTGACTTTTATGGGACCCACGCCGTGGCTTAATGGTTAGCGCGTCTGAGTACCCATCCTCATTCGATGTACCCACCGCCCAATCAACCTGCTTAGGTATATGAGGGAGTCACATGAGGTGACTTCGGCTATCGCGGGGGTGGTTTATCTTTGGTTTCCTCCCGGTTTTCCATCATATTAAGTAGTACGGAGTAAGAAATGGAGAATCCGTCGTCATATAAGCGAAATACCCTTGAGTATGGCGTTGAACACCAATCAAACAGAAAAACAATGACCGTTTAATGTTGAAAAAAATAATCTGTGATCACCAAAGTCATGTAATGTATGCTAATAACCAACAAGCATGAATTTGCTACACATCCTGGGTTAAAATTGCATGGCAATTATTAAACAAGGGAATAACCAGTGATGTCAGTTTGCAACATTGATTCGTTCTTTGCTCTTAAATTAAATAACACAGAAGCTTGGCAAATGCTACATGCTTAATTTGATCGGCCAATCATCACTTCCTTTTACTGGAAAATAAATCTATATGACAGTTATTAAACAGTCCACCAAAGTCTTGAAACTTTGCTTTTCAGTTTCTTCAAAGTTGACTTATCCTGACATCTCTGGTTTTCCCCTTGTGGTCTATATATATATATATATATATATATATATATATATATATATATATATATATATATATATATATATATATATATATATATATATATATATATATATATATATATATATATATATATATTGTTGCGGTCTTCGCGCCCGCCGGCGTGCGACGGCCACGTAACTCGAATCGCGGCACGTCGCCCACCGGACGGACAATCCAGTCGTGACCCTCTCGGACTAACGCCGGGAACCAGTCACGGGTGGACCTTTCGGTCTCACCGCGATCGAGCCAATCAGCCCCCGCGTGGGATAGGGTTGCTCGCCAAATTCGAACTACCTAAGTACCCACGCGGAGGGTAGACCGGGCGATCGCACCTCGCCGCAGGTCGACTTCGGACACGGGCCACTTAAGCGACCCGTTCCGTACTATCAGAATAACCGAGCGGTGTTATCGTCGACCTCGACGGTTCGATTAATTATCGGGCGTACTCAGCCCACTACCAACCCTTTACGTGAAGCAAGATGGGGGTTCAATGGGGAAAAAGACGAAGCGAAGCGGGAAACAGTTCAACAATAAAGCACATTTATTCTCGGCACACGGAAAGCACACAAATACAATTCCACCAAATGCACACAAAAAAGAAAACACAATTCCATTTACACAAAAAGCAAACATAAAAGTGAAAACACAGTGCAGAGCTAATTCCGACTACCGAGCACACGGCAACACTTATACAATTCTACTTCACAGACGGCGCCGACAACACATACCCAAAACCAAGGAAAAGAAATACCCTCAAGAATGAGGTAGGCCTGGGGCCGAGACCTGGTCGGGCCTACCCGTCTGGTGATGAGACGCGGAGCGGCGATGGCCCCGCAACCCGCGGGCCTCGTGGACAGTGCCTGGCAGGGGGGTGGGAACGGGGCCCCCTTGGTCGCACTATCTCAGCGCGGGGGGAAACAGGAGGGGGTTGCTGATGCTCGGGGTATAGAGGATCTTTATTGTGTGCGCGACGAGCGTCTCCACCTCGGCCAGGTCGCGCTGCCGGCCTCCCAGGGGTGCAGCTCCCTGCACGACGCGAGCACCCCCTCGTCCGCCCTCGCCGCCTCTCCACAGCTCGTCCCCTCCGTTCCGACTTCAACGCACACGACGAGCAGCTCCACCGCCCGCGAAGTCTTGTCTCTCTGTTCCGACTCCTTCGCCTCGTTCCGACCTTTACTACTCCTTTGACTGACGAACACCGTCCTTTTATCCCCCCCGTAACTTCGCCTTTGACCCCCTCCCTTTGACCTTTCAACTCGCTCCCCATTGGCCCGAGAAAAAGTGGGCGTGAAGGCTTTTTGATCCACAAATTTGCATATATCGATCGCCCTGGGGGCGGGGCCAATTCGTCCCTCGCTCACCGATTGGACGGCAAAAAGTGGGCGTGTGTCGTTTTCGATCCGTTTTTGAAGCAGAAAATCCGTGATTTTGTACACGCTGTTCAACGTGCGCCCTACACGAGTCCAGCATCGGTGCCCATGAGTGGCGCGAGATGACGGTGATGCGATGGTGGCGAGTTGCGACGGTAAAGGTCATGGCGGTTGTGGTGAAGCGGCGTTGTGGTTGGTGGTTGTTGTTGTGGTTGTGATGGTGGCGATTGGTCCAAAATAAAGATAGTAAAAGAAAAACGGCTATCCTGAAGAGTCGCAGCACGTATAAATGACATGTATTCCCACTAGACAACGGGTTTGGGCCTAACTACACATGCACTTACCGAGATACCTCACCTAAGGGACCTGAATGGTGGTTTGCGAATCTGGTAACCACAACACTACCCCCTTCCCTTTTTACAGACTCGTCCCGAGTCGTCAAATTTTCGTGTGCCATCATGTGTAGTTTTCCCCTAGTACACTTTACCTACGGATCCCTGAGTGCGACATTCATGGTATTCGTGTCCCCAAAATAAATAACCTGAGTGCTGCGTAACTACCTAAACAAACTCACTCACACGGACGACTTAAATAAAATTGCCGGCGCTAAGACATACATGCCGGGGGCGCACTCATATGTACAGTACATCTTAACCTTAACTTACAAATTTTACACTAAACCATGGCCCAGGATCACTGAACTCTGCAAAAAGAAAGCAGTTAGCAGGGAGCCAGGCTGCCCGCATGCAGTCTCTGGCTCAAACAATGCAGGTGACAGGGAACGTGGCTGGCTGCTCACACGCAGTCCAAGGCCTTCCCTTTTGAACTGAACTCAGTGAACCACAACGGTGCTTGGGCTGCACAACGCAGTCTCCGTGCCAGCTCAAGTGGCACACGCAATGAGCACAACGAATGGATGCATGAACACAAACACGGTGCACGGGCTGCCACTGCAGGCCCGTGTTGTAGCTGCCAACAGGGCAGTTCTCGCAGCTTGCAAACTGTTGCCTTGATCCTGGCGCACATGGAAATGAACAGGGGGGGCAAAGCAAAAATTGAACGGGGCTGGTGAACATGGGCAGTGGGCATGGCATGGCATGGCAAAGGCAGCAGGCAAACACAGCCCGCAGAAGAAGGCCGCTGCAGGCAAACACAGCCCGCAGAAGAAGACCGTTGCAGGCAAACACAGCCGGCAGATGAACTGGCCGGCACAGGCCTCGAAGAAAAACAGCCAGCAGATGAACTGGCCGGCACAGGCCTTGCAGTAACACAGCCAGCAGATGAAGCTGGCCAGCTTTTGCTGTTCAGTGGAGGTTGGTGGAGGGAGTGCGGTGGTGCTGGCCACTTGGAAGGCGGGCTCGGACCTACCTACCTGTCTCCCTCCCAACCTATCGCCTTTGCCTGTCACTGTACATACCCACTCCCTTAATTTGTCAAACCCCAATTTAGCCCCAACTTATTTTTTTGTTGTTTTTATTTTTACTTCCCCTCTATAAATCGTCCCCTAACCCCCTTTATCGTCTTTGTTCGGCTAACCTATCCTGTCACCTAGCCTACTCCCAACCCCTACGTTCCCTTCCCGGAGGGGAACAAGGGAGAGCTAACGTCCTGTGCCGAGGCCCAACGAAGCCTCAGAATGGCCTCCCCAGAGTTCGGCGATCTTAACACCAAGTGGGTCCAGCGGCCCACAACGACAGCGAGGGGATGGATGGTGCGGAGGGGTACATCTCCTAATCTACCCTAACCATTTAACTGTTAAACTACCCCGGGGCTTTCAACAAGCGCCTCTCGCTTAAACTATTGGTTCTAACAACCCAGATTCCCGTCGCCTGTGTTGGTGTCCTCACAATTTCGGGCCTCGCCCCCCAATTTTCTCTCCGTGCCCTCACACGGTCTCCTGGCTGGGACACGTGGCTCCCTTTGGCAGGCACGACCCTCTGCCGAATCTCCCGCTATGGCACCCCCGGGCACTACACTGCCTCCGAGCCTACCAGCTCCCTAACACCGGGGAGTGCCCCCATGGCACCTCCCCTGAAACGCACACGTGGCAGGCCGGCCTCCCGGGCCCCTTTCCGAGGGTCACCCGTGCCCACAACACTGCCCACGCGGCTAATGGCGCCCCGGGCCCCCGCACCAAGCAGGCGCACCCGTGCCCACTACTCTATCGCGACCCCCCATGGGCCCGTGGCCTACCGCGGCCGACTAGCCTGGTGCCCGGGGTACCCACTCAGCGATACTCACCTTTCGCAGCCACGCTCCCAAGCCCGTCAACAGGGCTCCTGCACCCCTCCAAATGGGTCTCGAGCCTACTTTCCCACCAACAACAAAACGACCTCCATTTTTCAATTTGACTAACCCAGCTAACTCACTCTACACTGACCCCGGGGTCCCTTGGGCGGGAGTCACTCCTCCCCCCCATCACTCATCGCACCATGCATTCCCCATTCACTCCACACACACAGACCCGCTGGCCTCACTCACTCACCAAGTACTCACCTCACAACTCACCAACTCTTCAACACACACACCGCTGAACTCTGCCATCCTCCTAACTACATCCCCTAACTAACTCGTGCTCCCACGTCGTCCCTTATACTACAGCACGTTCCTTTTAACACTACGTAGCTAAACTACGTCCCCTCTACACATTCACAAGTCTGTCCATGTCCTCAAATAAATCATTTTATTTCCCCACCTAAATCTGGCTACAATCCCTCTAACTAATCCATTCCACGGACTCCATGAGGACTTACCCCTGCCCCATGAAGTCGGTCTAACTAAGCTAACCCTTCCCCCTAACTAGTTTTCATCCTGTGCCCAGGGATAAGGGGGTCTTCCACCCCTTTCCCAGGAATCCTGTACACCCGAAAGTGAGGCTTGCTTTTTCTTTTTTTTTTTTTCCATGCGCAGCACCTGCGCGGCAACTCAGAGCTCGCGCACTTTGCACCTGCCCGTGACGTCATGCAGCTGCACATGTTCCTCGTCCCTCCTTGGACGGGACCATCCGGCAGAGATACCCCTCCTGCCGGATTCCAACCACACGTGCAGCCATGACGTCACCGTGCGCAAAAAAAAAAACACAAGCCACACGTCTCGAGGGGTTCCCCACGCGAACACATGTGCTTTGCCCGTTGGAGCTTAACACACACGATCGCGTGGAGAACCCGTCCGGTCCAAATCCGTAGTCCTGCCTAAACTTTGTCCGTCCGCGGGATCGGCAAATCCACCGCGTGCGTTTCCGGACCGGGACTTCACTCTCGCAAGCGAGCACGTGGTGGTCTCGTGCGTTGCACAGCACGAACCGCGTGCTCACTGCTGGGTGAACCCGGCACGGTCCCCGAAACAGCTACAGCCGCTACTCGGCTTTCTTTCTTCTCATGTCGCCTTCGTCGTCGCCATTCAACCCACGCACACCTGCGTGTTACGACGCACACAGTCCACTCCATCACATTCACACCGGGAGACGCGGCTGCGTGCTCCCGCATGCCAACCGACATCTCCCTCACATACCGCTCTCTCACACACACGGTCTCCCTGGCACAACCCATACCACTCACACGTGGTGCTCCATTCACTCGTGCCTCACTCACACACGCGGGGGCACTCAACCGCGGTTCCTCATCCACACACCGTGCCTCACTCATACACGCGGGGGCACTTAACCGCGGTGCCTCATCCACACACGCGGGGGCACTCACCCGCGGTTCCTCACTCATACTCCGTGCCTCATCCACACACGGCGTGCTGGGAAGCACGTACTCCGGCACCATCGCCACCACACCACTTACACGTGGTGCCTCACTCATACTGGCCGTTTCACTCACACACACGGCCTCACTCACACACGGTGCGCTGGGAAGCACACACTCCGGCACCATCGCCACCACACCACTCACACGTGGTGCCTCACTCATACTGGCCGTTTCACTCACACACGGCCTCACTCACACACGGTGCGCTGGGAAGCACACACTCCGGCACCATCGCCACCACACCACTCACACACGGGGTCGCTTCCACACACGGGGACGCACTCACGCCTTGCACCACACACACAGGGACAACCATACTGGGGATTCGTGTCCCCACAAGGGTCTCCGGGGCCTCCATACCCCCCAAGCTCTCCGTGCACCCGTCCACAGCACTCGTCCCCTCAACCTCGCAAAGCACGACCGAACTCACCTGGTCGTGACTCGCCTCAAGGGGGCATACTCCCTCCCCTTGTTCCTGGAGGAGGCCATCCAACTGCTCGCACCGGGTCCCTACACGCTCCGCGAGCTCAACCCCATTGTCCTCCACTACCTCCGTGTGTGCGTGCGCGTCACTTACCCCGTCTTCATCGTGTAGTCTTCCCTCTATCGTTCCCATCTCCCGTGTCTCTGCCAACTCTTCACCCTTTACCTCCCTTGTCTCAACTATTATTTCTGTTGTCGTCACCTCGTGTCTCGTCTCACACGTTTTGGTCTCCCCATTTAATTTTTCCCTCTTGGTCACCGTCGCGACCCTCGCCCAACACGTTCCACGAATTATTTTTTCACCCGCCTCCACCGCGGGCCTGTCAGCCGTTGCACCCCCTTCCAGCTCGTTTGTTCCTACACGTGGAGTCGCCATTTTTATCTCCCTGGTCACGGCCTTCATGCCCGCCTGCAGGCATCGGCCCATGTTCTGCGTCTCACCCCGCAGCTCTTTCATTTCTTCTTTCATGTTTGCTTCCATTCCGTTTATTTGCTGTGTATTCGCATCCATCGTCGTTTTCACTTCATTTGTATTTGTATCCATCTTTTCATCCATTTTTTGTGTATTCGCATCCATCTTTTCGTTCATGCCTTTCATTTCGTTTTTTATTTCATTTGTATTTGTATCCATCGTCGTTTTCACTTCATTCATTTGTTTGTTCATTGCCGCCAGCATGGCGCATAGCTGGGCCATGTTGGATGCACTCAGCTGAGCCGTTTCGGCAAGGGTTGGGGAAGGGTCTTGGTGGAGAGGGGGGGGGGAGGTGTCATACACCGCGGCCGCTGCCGCACCCACCTCGGGCCTTGGGTTCAGTTGGGCGAGTCCGTGTTCCTGCACAATCAACATTTCCTGCTCGGGGATTCCATCCTGGACCATGGACTCTACATTATTACACATATACATTTCTAATACCCCCGGCTCCCGCTCGCCTTGAGACGCCATCTTGCTTCTCGTGAAGGGTTAATTTGCTCGCTCGTAATTTGGAGGGAATCGGGGGTCGCTTCTCTCACCCCTGGACCGATTCCCGTGAATTTCGCTGGAGACAGGAGAGCCTGTTGTCCCGCTCTCCAATACCAGTGCCGCGAGGAGGGCGATGAATTTGTATCCCACTCCTGACACCAGTGTTGCGGTCTTCGCGCCCGCCGGCGTGCGACGGCCACGTAACTCGAATCGCGGCACGTCGCCCACCGGACGGACAATCCAGTCGTGACCCTCTCGGACTAACGCCGGGAACCAGTCACGGGTGGACCTTTCGGTCTCACCGCGATCGAGCCAATCAGCCCCCGCGTGGGATAGGGTTGCTCGCCAAATTCGAACTACCTAAGTACCCACGCGGAGGGTAGACCGGGCGATCGCACCTCGCCGCAGGTCGACTTCGGACACGGGCCACTTAAGCGACCCGTTCCGTACTATCAGAATAACCGAGCGGTGTTATCGTCGACCTCGACGGTTCGATTAATTATCGGGCGTACTCAGCCCACTACCAACCCTTTACGTGAAGCAAGATGGGGGTTCAATGGGGAAAAAGACGAAGCGAAGCGGGAAACAGTTCAACAATAAAGCACATTTATTCTCGGCACACGGAAAGCACACAAATACAATTCCACCAAATGCACACAAAAAAGAAAACACAATTCCATTTACACAAAAAGCAAACATAAAAGTGAAAACACAGTGCAGAGCTAATTCCGACTACCGAGCACACGGCAACACTTATACAATTCTACTTCACAGACGGCGCCGACAACACATACCCAAAACCAAGGAAAAGAAATACCCTCAAGAATGAGGTAGGCCTGGGGCCGAGACCTGGTCGGGCCTACCCGTCTGGTGATGAGACGCGGAGCGGCGATGGCCCCGCAACCCGCGGGCCTCGTGGACAGTGCCTGGCAGGGGGGTGGGAACGGGGCCCCCTTGGTCGCACTATCTCAGCGCGGGGGGAAACAGGAGGGGGTTGCTGATGCTCGGGGTATAGAGGATCTTTATTGTGTGCGCGACGAGCGTCTCCACCTCGGCCAGGTCGCGCTGCCGGCCTCCCAGGGGTGCAGCTCCCTGCACGACGCGAGCACCCCCTCGTCCGCCCTCGCCGCCTCTCCACAGCTCGTCCCCTCCGTTCCGACTTCAACGCACACGACGAGCAGCTCCACCGCCCGCGAAGTCTTGTCTCTCTGTTCCGACTCCTTCGCCTCGTTCCGACCTTTACTACTCCTTTGACTGACGAACACCGTCCTTTTATCCCCCCGTAACTTCGCCTTTGACCCCCTCCCTTTGACCTTTCAACTCGCTCCCCATTGGCCCGAGAAAAAGTGGGCGTGAAGGCTTTTTGATCCACAAATTTGCATATATCGATCGCCCTGGGGGCGGGGCCAATTCGTCCCTCGCTCACCGATTGGACGGCAAAAAGTGGGCGTGTGTCGTTTTCGATCCGTTTTTGAAGCAGAAAATCCGTGATTTTGTACACGCTGTTCAACGTGCGCCCTACACGAGTCCAGCATCGGTGCCCATGAGTGGCGCGAGATGACGGTGATGCGATGGTGGCGAGTTGCGACGGTAAAGGTCATGGCGGTTGTGGTGAAGCGGCGTTGTGGTTGGTGGTTGTTGTTGTGGTTGTGATGGTGGCGATTGGTCCAAAATAAAGATAGTAAAAGAAAAACGGCTATCCTGAAGAGTCGCAGCACGTATAAATGACATGTATTCCCACTAGACAACGGGTTTGGGCCTAACTACACATGCACTTACCGAGATACCTCACCTAAGGGACCTGAATGGTGGTTTGCGAATCTGGTAACCACAACAATATATATATATATATATATATATATATATATATATATATATATATATATATATATATATATATATATATATATATATATATATATATATATGCCTGGTGTTGGTGCAGTGGTTAGGGCAGCAGCTTGGAATGCAAAAGGTCCTGAGTTCAAGCCCCGTTGAGCCACTGAATTAATACACCAGGGGGTTGACTCAGCCTGTCATCCTTCCGAGGTCGGCGAAATGAGTACCAGTGTACTGGGCCGGTGTATACCCCGGCTAAAATAAGTGTACCATATCCCTTCGTCGTAAGAGACGACCAGGGTTGCGTCAGGAAGGGCATCCGGCGTAAAACATGTGCCAAATCACAATGCGGATCATACGGATGATCCGCTGTGGCGACCCCTAATGGGAGCAGCCGAAAAAAGAAGAAGATATATACATATATATGTATGTAAAACTTTATAAGGAATCATTGTTGTTTGAATATTCTTGTAAATGGTGTTGTATTTTAAAATAATTGTCGTCATGTGTGATTGTTGTTTTCAGGACAGTGAAGTGATGGTCGAAACACTCCGAGTTTTTTAAGTGTGCACCGAGTCAGTGGTGGGGCGGATAAGCCAAAAATGGTGCACTTTGGGTTAAAAGCATGAAACATGGTACATGTATGCAGTTGCCCCTCCTGATTATTTTAAGATGTGGATCCAGGTCAGCAGTGCCCCTGGTGGCCAAGCTCCTCCAAGGAGACAAACAATCCAACTGACTGGAAGTTATGGATACTTTGCCAGAAAGAATCTTCAGAACCATTGCAGTGTCCTGCAAAATCGACAAGAAAGGATGTTGGTGCTGGGTATGAATATGTTGCTGAAAATCTTCTAAAATTTCAGGAACTTGATGCCAGCATCCCTGATGGTGTGAATATACAACACTTCAATATATGCACAGACGTTTACAGAAAAATAGTGCGACATGGCATAAGTCGTGCAGAAATAAAGTTAGTCATGAAAAGTTTCAGAGAGCACACAAGAGAAAAAACTGTGGAATCACCAGAGCAAAGTCCTTTGAAAACAAGATCTTGTTGAGAGAACCAATGATCAGATCTGTGCATCTTCTGCAACAATCCTGTTGGACGTGACGGCCTTCATAAGGCTGTCTCATTTGACGTTAACTTCAAAGTAAGGAAGTATGCTGCAGAACTTTATGATAGTCAGCTGATAGTAGCTGATCGGCAATAATAGGCAAAAGCTGTTTGGAGCTGCTGATGGGCAAACCAAGCTGTTATGATTCTGATCGGCTGATGCTGATGATGAAGATGCTGATGATTCTGATAGGCAAAAGTATCTGCTGGGGATGTGATGGCCATTGTTACTCAATACCACACAATGTTCTTGGCACAACTCTACAAACGGGCAGAACTTGCAAGGAATAAGAACACGGAAAAGTCTTCAGCTTGTTACGTAGCTTAGCCTTTGCGGAATTTAAATTTAAGTAAATATTTAATCTACTTTTCCTTTATCGAGTAACATTGCTGACTTTAAATCCATATATTTAGTTCCCCCAAAAAATCATGTTTATATGATGTTTCGATCAAAAGATATGGGTGTTTATATGAACTGGGTGGCCATTTTGAATAACCTTCAAAAACAGCCACCATGGGGGGCACTGCTGACCCAGATCCACATCTAAAAATAATCAGAAGGGGCAACCACGTATGAATCGGTGAATACCATGAGGGCCCAACTCCACCAATTTTCAACATTCAGGTTTTGCATGTTTTATGTTCCATAGTTGACAAGCTTTTTGATTGTGCGCAAGAAGGTCCCAACTCCCATGAATAAATGTGCTTATTCACAATGTATTTTCCACGGTGAGTTCACCGGGCCAAAAACAAACGAAAAAGACTGAGAGCAGAAGGCAAAGAGTATGTTGGATGCCAAGAAGGACACAGGAAAAGTGCTGCGGTAAATATCAATGTAAAGTTGATGCGTCTGCATGCACAGCACTTTACATTACACAGCGCACTGTGTGTTTATCAATAAAATTCAGTTTAATAAAACTCAATACATTCTTGTATGTATGTCCAGCCAGGCTTTGTACAGAATCTTACACTGCTGTATCATTTTTATGAGCCTTCTCTATTTCAGGTCAAATTTGATACTGTTAACCCATTCAGTGCCGGGTAGTTTTCCCCTTATACTGCCAGGCTATTTTGGGGGGATTTTGCGCCTTCTCTTCAAATCCCATTGTCGCTGCATGAAAAGTATCGGAGCTATGTTAGCTTTACCTGTAAAAGCATTTTAATGAGGTATTTTTATTTTTCAGGTGTCGAAGGAAGTGCCTTGAAACATTCACCATTGCTGCACGAGAGACACTGCTGGCAAATTTTAACACCATTAGCAACCAGGATGGCCAAGATACCTATTTGATGTCCCTCATCAGTTGCAAAGCACCCCAGCGAAAGAGACCAAAGGGAACACAAGCATTATTTCAACGCAGCTGGCAGTATTGTTACGGATTTGGGAACCTTGTGCACACAGACAGTCAGAGTCCCCGTCGTTCAGTTATATCGATAAGTATGTGTTTATAGATAGAATCCCTCCTTCTGTCGAATGTGAATTACATGTGTGCTCTACGAGTTATTTTATAGTCAGGTTTATTACATCCTTATCAACAACAACGACACCACCCTCACTCGACCCGGTCGCCATTACGCACGTGTTCAGGACCACGGACGTGAGCGGAGGTTTCGTCACCTCAGGGCTGGCTCCGCATTAGCCAGAAGGAGTGTTCAGCCCAACCAATGAAGGGCCACCACGAGTCGCCTGACAACCGATCATCCAATGAGGAGGCGAGGGCGAGGAGAAGAGACCCTCCCACCTCAACAAGGGTAGAGTGGTGGTCGGGACGAGTGTGTGGTGCAGGACCGTGGCGATAGCGGTCGGCGGTCTTGGTCTCGATTGGTGTTCTGCAGGATCGTGGTTCGAGCGGTCAGCCATCCTTTGCGGTGGCTCACCGTGTTGGTGGTGGCCGAACAGTGTGGTGGTGCTCGAGCAGCCAGGGTCGTGGGCCGTGGACTTCGGATCATGGGTTCGGGTCCCACCGTGGTAGTTCGAGTCGGTGTGACCGCACGATGCGGGACAGGTACCCTGGCCCGGTCCTACCGAATAGACCCACGGGGTCCAGTTTCTTTTGTGTGTGTGCGTGTGTGCGTGTCCCTGGGCCCCATCTTTAAGTAGGATTGTTAAGTGCTTTTGCTCATTGTACATTGCCTGCCTATTATTCGCAATAACTCTGCTCTGTGTTCCCCTCCCCGATTATTCTTTGTAAAATAAACCCCTGTTAAATGTACCAGCTCGTTTTCTGTGCTTTCCTTCTTTGGCCTAGCATGGTGCGTATTGAGGATTAGCAAGGCCGTTTGTGCCGTAGGTTGTTCATTTGATCCGGCGCGGCTTTGGTAACTTCCGCTCGGTTACGCCGTTTCCGAGTCGGTGATAGCGACTCGATTTGGACAAAGTCAGTCGAGAGTGTGGTTTTCCCCGGTAGTTGGACGACGTGGGTATTTAGGTATATTGAAATTAGGCAATTAACCCTACCCCACGCCGTCAAAATATTGGTGACCACGGTCCGCTAAGGGACCCGTGAACTCTCGGATTTATCCGAGAGTTGCGACCTAAATTCCGGGTGTTCGGTGGGAAACGACTCCACTGCTCCACCTCGTGGTCGTTTATCACCACCAAACCCCGGCCCACAACAGCATTACTACCAAGCGAAAGTGGGAGACGACGTAAAATGGCTTGCAGAGAAGCCTTTGCAAGCAAGCCTGAATGGAGTGGGAACAAAACGCATGAGGAGAGTCGCTCAGCACCAGTCCAAGGAAGCCACACCAAAAGACAAACGAGGGACTCATAACAATAGAGTGCATTGTTGAGGATTTGAGAGGTAAAGGTGGATGCACATATTCGGTTATTCCCATATTGTGTATCCCATTGTGCCGGCCATAGAAAGAAGAGGAGGTATCTTTCCTCTGAACTGACAGTTGTGAAAATGTACACTCTGTTCCTTGAACTGTTGTTACCCGATAAATATGCAGGATACCAGGCTGGAACTGATCCAAAAAAGATATACTGTGAAATAAAATTCAGATTTTACTGTGATTATTTCAAGCAAAGTTTTAACTTTGGGTTTGGTCGGCCTTGATCTGACGTCTGTTGTATCTGCACTGAGCTTTAGGCTCAGGTTGAAGGTTGAAAAAAATGCAGCTGTAACGAAGGACCGAGAAACAAGGCTGCTTTTGCACAAAACGAAGGCAAACGTCTTCGACAAGAAGTTGAAGGAGTTGACTGAAGCTGCTGAGAACAATGCTAACACAGAATGTCTCTGTTTTGATTTTAAACAGAACATCCCCTTTCCACATATCCCGACTGGGGATATCTTCTCTTTCAAGACAGTTGGGGCTGTTCACATTTGGCATACACTCAGCCAAAACAGGCAAAATGAAGGTGTACTCATGGCCTGAAACTGAAACACGTGGAGGTGTGAATGAAGTGATTAGTTGCATCAAACAAAATAACATCCCAATCACAGTGAGGAAACTCGTAGTTTTCACTGATGGTTGTCGTGGTCAGAACCACAATCATACTATGGTTCAGTGTCTGTCCTCCCTTGTCATCAATGAAAGATTATTTCCATAAGTTTGTGTTTACAGTTAGAATCCCCCCTTTGTCTGATGGGAATTACATGTGTGCTCTACGAATTATTGTATAGTCAGGTTTTTCCATCCTCCACATCACCAACCACAACACCACCGACGCCATTGCCCACGTCCGTTCGACCACGTACGTGGGCGGAGATTTTCATCACTTCAGCTCCGACTCCACCCCTTGTCCAATCACGCACAGAGGGTGATTTTCCCACGACACCACAGCCAATGAGCGGAGGGCGAGCACCACACGCACCCCCTGCAATCAGGAGGCCACAATGAGCCGCCTGACAACCCACCATCCAACCAGGAGGCGAGTGGCGGGGATAAGAAGCCCCTCCCTCCGAAAAAGAAGCCTATAGTGGTTGTCTGGAGGAGAGTTGGGCAGAGAAGGATCGTGGCGATTGCGT
The DNA here is from genome assembly GCF_056783735.1 of Eptatretus burgeri. Lineage (NCBI taxonomy): Eukaryota > Metazoa > Chordata > Myxini > Myxiniformes > Myxinidae > Eptatretus > Eptatretus burgeri. The sequence continues at coordinate 174,278 of NC_140983.1, read as the reverse complement.
TCTGCAGACGGTCGTGGTCGTGGCTGGAGCGGTCTGAGACAGTGGCGAGTGTGGCTTGGTCCCGTTTGTGGGCCGTGGACTTCCGGTCGTGGGTTCGAGTCGGTGAAACCGCACGAGGTGGGGAGTTACCCGGCTCTACCGAGAAAAGACCCACGGGTCCATTTCGTGTGTGTGTGTGTGTGTGTGTGTGTGTGTGTGTGTGTGTGTGTGTGTGTGTGTGTGTGTGTGTGTGTGTGTGTGTTTCCGTGGTCCCCGTCTGTTAAGTAGAGCTGTTTAAGTTTTATTTTCAGTGTACATTGCATTTTATTAGTGATAACTCTGCTCTGTGTTCCCCTCCCGATTATTCTTTATAAATAAATATCCCTTTTGTTAAATGTTCCAGCTCGTTTCTGTGTTTCTTTCATTGGCTTAGCATGGTGCGGGGTTGAGACATAGCGAGGCTGTAAATTGTTCATTTGGACCGACGGGCCTTGGTAACCTCCGCTCGGGTTACACACGGTTCGGGTTCGGTAACGGCTCGTTCCGCTCGAGGTCCGTCGAGGGTGTGAATTCCACGGTAGCTTTGCCCACGTGGGTACTTAGATATATTGAAGTTTGGCAATTGACCCTACCCCACGAGGTCGAATTATTGGCGATTCATGATCTAGTAAGGGACCCGTGCTTTTCGGACTTATCCAAAAGGCACGACCTCAATTCCGGTGTGTTCGGTGGAGCCGACTCTACTGCTCCCTCCAGTGGTCATGCTAACCACTGATACCCGGCCCCGCAACAAAAAAAAAAAAAAAATATATATATATATATATATATATATATATATATATATATATATATGTAAAACTCAATATGGAATCATTTAATATTGTTGTTTGAATATTTTTTATAAATGGTGTTTGTATTTTAAAATAATTTTGTATTTTGATGAATTGATGGTCGAAAACCGAGGGTGCACACTGAAGCAGGGTCCACAATTGAAAATGTCCGTTGTCACATACAGAGGGTTTTCAAAAAGTGATTTTTTTTCCCCGTTTTTTGTGTGTTCAGGTTTTGAGGTGCTTGTTAGGCTTACGGTTCGGGTTGGGATTGTTTCGGGCTGTTTGGATCAATTAACTGTTTGGGTTTTTCAAATTTGTTTTGTTGTTGTTTTTTAAATAATTTTGATAAATAATTTTTTTCAATTGAAACGTGTCCTGCATTCATTTTACTACAATATATCGGTGTTAGTTGATGTCATTGTGGTTTTTAAAATATTTACGCTGAACATTTATTTTAGCATTTTCATATAAAGTGCTGTAATGCTCCAAAATAAACAAGACCTCCTGTTTGTGAACTCATAAAGCATCCATTAATGATTGTGGCTGCTGTTCGGTTTGGAGATATCAGGGAAAAAGTATCCATTTTTGGTGTCTTAAAATCATGTTTTGTGCATATCCATGGTAGGAGGCCATTTTGAAATTAAAACACTGACAGTTTTGAGCTTTGCACACAATAAACTACACGAGTAGTCGAGTTAGCATGCAAAGTTTCAGCTTCCGACTGAATTACGGCAGCTGGATGATGGCTGGGTACAAACTGAGACGGATGGCCGTGGACCTGGCGTTTGGGAAAGGTTGCGGGAGGAATATAAACAGCATGATCATGAACAAGAAGGCCAGGAGGATTAAAAATTATATGGACACCCAGCAGAACTGAAAACAAAACCTATCAAAGGTTGGAGTAGCGCCAGGTGAGCCAATGGTAATCCATACCTGACAGGCCCAACTATGTCCACGGATGTCCTTCTGCAGTTGGGTTAGCTGACATAAACTGACAGCCGCCGTTCCGAGGAGATTGGTGGCAACATTTGAACTCCGGCCACCGTAACATGTCGCTCTGCCCGAGTAAGAGACCGTCCACTCGACGAGCCAGAGATGGTTTAGAGGGGGAGAAGATTGGCCATGTGGTGTGTGAAGCATCCTCCGTCGCGTGCAGTACAGGGGTTGGGTTGTGGTGCACACTTAGACCCGGCCTTCGTTTTTTGTGTATAACAGAATGTTCTTGTGTAAAAGGGAAGTCACCTAACTAACCTGATTGCCAGTACCTCAGTCGGAGCCAGGACCACCCTTGCAAAAGTAGGGGAAATGAAGCAGAAATCAAACTGTACATGGTGGTTAAACAGGGGGGGGGGTCCTCTGTCACCCCCTCCCCTTCCCCCCACCCTGTCTTATTTAACATGGCGCTCAATCATTTGATGTGTGAACTAGAAGAGGATAGAACGCCGTACAGCTGCAGGCTCTCAGAGGCAGAGAACACAGAGTTGAGGACATCACTGGAGTTTGTGGTGGCAGAGGCCTAGGAAGGCAGGGTCTGGTTCAACGCGAGCAAAAGGGAAGACCCAAACGTGGAGAAGGAAGAAAGGGATACAGCCTATGTGGCCGAGGTAGACGCAGACACAGACCTGGACGATGAAGACTGGGTGCGTCCTGTGAGGGTGTGTGGTTTGGCATATGCCGACGACCTGAATCTGGTCAGCTCCACCTGGCAAGGTATGCAGAAGAGCCTGTCAATGCTCGAGCGTTTCTGTCGTGGCACTGGGCTCTGCCTCAACCGAGGTAAGATGAAGGGGGTTTACCTTGAGCACACCAGAGAGGGAACCCCGGACAACAACACTGCGGTGCTACAACCGGGTCAACAACTCCGATATCTGGGCATAACAATCAGCACATCCTGCATCGTCTGTCGTGAGGGCATCCACCATATGCTGGAGGTGTGGTTGAGCAGGGTGAGAAATGTGCAGGCCCGAGCGGTGAATACACTATAAGATCGTGGATCTCCAGCCACACTCGAACATGTACCCAACCAGGGAGGCGCTGGCCAGGGGGAGGGTCGGGGCTGATGTGCTCTGCAGACGATGTGAGGGAGAGGTGGAGACGCTGGCCAGGAACAGTGAATGGACGACCACCTTGGAGAAAACATTTGTTGGAAAAGAATTGGAATGGTACAGACCAGATTTGTTCCTCACGAAACCAGACAATCCTCCCATCATTCTGGACGTCACGGTAGTGTTCGAGAGGGACACGAGGACTCTGGAGCACACCAACCAGGCAAAGCTGAAACATACAGAGATTGGCGAGGGCTGCCCTCCTTTCGTCTGCAAGAGAGGAGTACCGATAATATGACAGTCAGGCACAGTACCATATTATGAGGCTTGTTGCATCTCAGTGCTGATTCGGACTGCGTTACCAACAGCACTTGCTCAACGATGAGCTCAACCCCGGGGGAGGAGTACAAAGCTGAAACATACGAAATCTTGAAATAATTGATAAGAACAGAGTTGAATGTTCCAGAGGTGAGGCTCCAAGTGTTTCCCCAACAATTCCTACATTCTCCAAACCATTTGGGAGGTCTGGCTTGGTGTCGTGGCACAGAGATTGGTGAGGGCTACCCTCCTTTCTCTCGATGTGCTGAGGACATTTGGCATTATGCTCCCAGCAGGGGACACACCAGACACACAGGACGAAGAGTATGACAGACAGGTATAGAAAGAAAAAGACGGAGAGGTGCAGATGAAACAGGACAGGTAGGGATAGAATATAAGAAGCAGATGGGTGGAGGGTAGGAGACGAAGCTGATAGAGAGGAGGGGGGGAGGGGGGCAGTGTGTAGTCTCACAATCAGTCTCACTGTTGCAGTCTCTTTCATTGCGCAGTCACTTATTGTTTGCTGTTGTTTCGCATCCTGGCAGCTGTTCATGCACACCTCCCATTGTGAGATGGGTATGGCATCAGCCACACCTCTCACGCAGTCGACGACAAAAAGATAAGTGACCAGACCACGGTGCCAAGCTTCACTCAACTTGGACGTAATGCAGGGAACGAGCGTGACGTTAGGTGTTTTGGTGGTAGGATTGTTACGAATTTGGAAGTCTTATGCACACAGACAGTCAGCAGTCCCATAGTTCAGTTTTGTCGTTAAGTATATGTGGATAGTTAGAATCCCTTCCCATGTCTAATGGGTTAATTTCATGTGTGCGCTGTGCGTTTCTTTTATAGTCAGATTTTTTACATCTTTAAATCTGCCAACGCCAACAAAACCCTCACTTCACTCCTCCTCCCACTCTGCGGGCGAACAGGCGCTTCAACCGCCCAACTTCCATTTCACACCACGGCGGCGCCATAACGCACGTGTTTCTGACTACGGACATGGGCGGAGCCCCCTCGCCTCGGAGCTCTGACTCCGCATCATCAAAAAGAATGCCTCCCCTGTCGACACTGGGGAAGGCAAAAGAGCCTCTCTTGGGGGAGGAGCACCGAGACGCCCCTCCTCCAATCACGGCTGGCCATGACACCCGAAGCACCTCGTCCAATACGGAGTCCAGTCGTGGCAAATATGGGACATCACTGCACAGTGTAATTTTCCATGGAAAATCCCATCATCCATGGTGTGGTCAATTATGATGTTACAGTGCACTTCTGGCAGAAAGCATGAAACTTCGCACAATCATAACATGACACTCATGGAACAATTTTAGCCTGGGAGCCACTTCATTTTTTTGCTTCCAGTCTGGTGACAGCTTTGAAGAATGCTACGATTCGACTCTGACTGAAGAACAAAGCTGCTGATGCCTCGCAGGACTTGCCGATTCGCGATGATGTGCCAATCGTACCGGATGTTGATGAAACCAGACAGATATATTAAGCAGCACTCATGTTGAAGAATGTCATTAAAACATCACCAAGGATGGAATGTCCGTGGCCACCCACTGTCACAGACCTTCCACTCAAATCTGATCAACGTATGATCCCCAGAGTTGGACAATCTAATGGCCTGGAGTGTTGGACTGTTCGATGATCCCACAATGATGAAATTTGTAAAGGGAGATCATGATGCCGATGTGAAGGTGATATCAATTTGCCAGGACTTAGTTCACCTTGCCTCCAAGGGTCGTTCACAGACACCTAAGTCTCTTGCACTGGGGTATGACCAGGCAACATCTGACAGGCTCATCAAGATTACTATTATATATTTTTAATGACAGCTCTACAAGCTGCTTCGTTGTTCGTTTACAAGCCATGGTGATACCTGGCAAAAATACTCACATTGTCACTCGACAATCTACATCGTCCCTCGTCAAAACACAACCAACAATACATCGATCGACGTACAAACTTCATGCCCTACGTTGGGCCCTGCGGTGCCAAGCTTGCAGTTCCCCTTTGAAACTATGTTGGTTCGTCATGGCGAGACAGCAGACAGCGGTGTCGTTGATGTTTTATCTCAGCCGTTGTGGTTTTTGAAAATAAAATTACAAATTGACATTCGAGACAATGTTAAGGTGAGGAAGTAAACAAAGTACATGCACTGATGAGCCAAAACATTATGATCACTGACAGGTGAAGTGGATAACATTGATTATCTTGTTACAATGGCACCTCTCTGCAACAAAACGGACAATCCTCAACAATGAACTTGGTTTTCGTGAGAAGTGTTTCACCAATCGTGCCATAACACACGTGTTCCTGAATACGGACGTGGGCCGAGCCCCCTCGCACGGAGCTCTGACTCCACCCAATCAAAAAGAACGTCTCCCCTGTCGACACTGGGGAAGGCAAAAGAGCCTCTCTCGGGGGAGGAGCACCGAGACGCCCCTCCTCCAATCACGGCTGGCCACGACACCCGAAACACTTCGTCCAATCCGGAGGCGAGTTACCAGAGAAACGGATCCCTCCACCCCGCACGGGTGGGGGGGGATCGGGGGGGGGGGATAAAAAGAATTGGAAGCGCTCAAAGACAAGTGAGTGGGGGTCCTTTTTTAGTCGTTCCTTGGTCATCTTGGTTCCCGTCTTTGTTCCCTGGTCGTCATCTTCGCTCGTCGTCCATAGGATCCTGGTAGCTCGCTGGATTCTGGCTGTAGGTTCGAGTCCCACCGTGATGGTTCGTGTGCGCTCGTTGGATTGTGGTTCGTGTGGAGCGCTCGAGCTGGGGACCCCGATCCCTTTAATGGACTCCGAACTCACAAGTGCGGGTCGGCCAGACCGCACGAGGCGGCCAGGTACCCGACCAAACTCTAACCCACAGCTTGCCTATTGATCATTCCGTGTCATTTCAGCCGGGGGTTGCGGTGACCCCCTCAGATTTTTCTGAAAAATTCTCAAAGCTACCTTAACATACATGAGGAAGGTTTGCCAAGTTATAGCTCAAAATTCCAAGTTCCAAAAATTGTCCGAGATATGGCCCTACAAACACCCTTGGGATGTTTCAATTCTGGCAGTCGTGAATTGCAGATTTGTATCTAAAGCATTTTTGGAGGGCTCTAAATTCCAGAGTTTTACAGAGTTCGAAAAATTCCCACAAATGGTGTCTATTAGTGAGGCTTTCAGAATCTGACATCAAGAATGTTCTACTTAAAATACTTTTTAAGATAAGTGCTCTCAAAAGGAGTGATTTGTAACATGCAGTCAAAAAAATTTGAGTTTTCAAATTGCTGCCAACAGTCAGTTCATTCATCATGAAGAATTTTGTTGCCTGACTTACATAATCTAGTGACTGGATCATTTACACAAGAAAACTGAAACCTTTTGGAGCAAAATCTTGGGTGCTATAGGTGTCTGAACTTTGCTCCAGACTCAACGACACTGAAATTTACCCCGGTTTTACCCCGTGTTCACCATGCTGACAGTTACACAGTTCTTTTAAATTTTTGTCACTTAAAGACACATACATAGGCAAACTGTGGTAGAAAATTCAAGAGTTGTTCTCAATCCCTTCTATAATTAAACGATTTTTATAAAGGCCCACTATTTAAAAAAAAAAAAACATGTTCGATGAAAGATGTAGAATTAAAGCAATAGGTGTGCTTTTGAAGTGGAAGTTCATAAGTTGTTCATAAGTTCATAAGTAAGTTCAAACATTCATAAGTTGGCACCACAATGATGAAATTGTTGTGTTTTTTGGTCAGAACAAGTATGTGGTTACTTGAATTTGGCTCACATTTTTTTAAAAGGATATTTTAGTTTAAGGCCGCCGACAATCTCAACCACAAATTAAGACACATAATGTGATCATAATAATCACCATTATAAATATTCATTTGCATATCTAATTTTTTTATATACTTCGTGCACATTGTATGAAAGTCTACATCCATTTGTAAATACAGGTACAATATCTGATTCAACTTTTTTTTTCATAATTTCATATCAAATTGTTTGGGCAAATGTACTTGGATTCATTGTTCAAAGTGAACAGTGATTAGTTTTATAATTGCGAGGATATAATAAAATGTAACAATGAGCATTGGCAGTTACTACAGGGCTGTGTATAAGGTTAAAGCCTAAATAAGATAGAGTTGTGCTTCATGCCTAACTTTGGAAATTATTTTGGTACACTTCTTTTGGCTTTACTAAACTGATTTTATATATTGTTAGATTCCACTTTTTTTGTATACCTTGTCGAGGTTCGTGAGAGAGCTAACACACAACACACAGCAAGGGGGCGGGAGTGGGAAGGACAAAACAGTGGGGAACAGAGACAGGAGATCTGTGGAAGGGAGAGGGATGGGATGGGGAACATTGGGAATAGAAGATGGACATTACAGGGACTTTCAGGAAAGAAAGCAGGGAAACGTTTATCGATTGACCCAAAACATTTTAAATTTATGACGTCACATCCTCATTTGGTCGCCGGCAGTCAGGACAGCCATTTTTTCCAGCATAAGAAGCTCGTAGTCTTCACTGTGAAACATCTGGAAGCAGGAAGGACACATGGTGATTGCCACTTCAGGTAACCAGGAACGAAAAAATTGCCAACGTAGCGGTGATGGCCAACGCTTCATCACCACCTCGTGACGACACAATGCTCTCAGCCCAGCCTCACCCACGGTCACTGACTGGAACACCGAGCCTCCAGGCTTCAAACTCAGGCTTCCACCAAAAGGATATTCTTTTTCCTTTTTTGATGTTATGGTTGTCAAACGAAGGGTCTGAACAGGACCTGTACTAACTTCATACCTAAGCTCGTTTCCGACAGCTTAAAATTCAGAGGGAACTTCTGACTGAAGTAGAGCTTCCGCATCTTTATCGGACATTCCATTTTCCAAGAAAAATTCAACCAAAGGAAGCACCTCAAAAGAGGAGGAGTACACAAAAGGCTGATGGTAGTTTACACACACACACACACACACACACACACACACACACACACACACACACACACACACACACACACACACACACACACACGTCCTTGGCTGTTGAACAGGGGATTGTTACTGGAAGAGCGGTAGCACATGGGGATGAGGTCATCGTTATCCATGAAGGGCTTGGACAGGATTGTGAGAGATCCAAGCTCCACAGAATCTTGCAAGGCAGGTGGCATTTGCAGGGTCAGCAGGTGATCGTCGCAGAATCGAGCAAGCTTGTAAGCTCCTAGGGCTCGGCTCTGTTTTGCTAGTATGGACAGGATTTTCACCTTGGATATCCGTGGAGGGACAACCTTTGTGGTACTGTGCAGGAGGAAACGAGCAATGTTAAAGATCGATTCAGGCAGCAATGATGTGAATGGGTCATCCATGAATCTCTGAATGAAGTGGAAAGCATAGTAAAGTTCTGTTTGGCACTGGAAGTGGTGAAAATTTTCCAGCATTTCAGTTTCTTGTTCTGGAATATCACGTGCAATATGCAAACAATGGATAGAGAGTATCCAGTTGTAGTAAGCAGCATCAACAAAGCGTTTCTCTGATACAGCATTCTGTGTAAGCTGCTCCAACACCTGCAAAGCCTCCTTCTGCTGGCCTGCCTCAAAAAATGCTCTCTGTACTCCAAATCTGTCGTTCTCAGCTAGGCATTGGGCATATGCCAAGTAGCATTCGCCTTTCAACTCTGTGTGATGTTTCACCAGATCAAGCGCCTGGTCCCAATGGTGAAGGTCAATAAACAGAGCAAGAAGTGCTGACATCTTTCTGACAAGTGCCCCAATCTTTCTCAGACTCTCTTCTGCATGCTCGTATTTTCCGAGCCGCTGTAGATGACGAGCACAAGCTGCAAGTGCACTCCGCTCTGCTTTGTCCAACTTCCGTGCAACGCCAACAAGCATGTCCACCCAATTATTGTGACTGATTATTTCAATAGCCATGCTATGTTCTCCTACTGACAGGTACAGCTCTGCTGCTGTGCATGGATCGTGGATATTCTGTGTCCAGTCAGCTTGCTTCTTGATCAGCATTGTTGTACCCTTCACATTCTCAGCTCCAACAAACTCCTTAGCTTTGTTGAACATTCGAAGTTGCATGTACATTTCCATGGCGTGTTCCTCATTCCCTGAGCTCTTGTAGAGTAGTGCCGCTTCCTGAAACCTGCCCTGGTGTGCGTACACCTCTGCGCGGAAAAGCTCAGGGGATCCTTCACCCAGTGCTCTGCGATCCTTAATGCTGTGAATGAGCTCCAGAAATGGGGAATTTTTTTGACGTATGAAAACCTTTGCCGTTTCATAATCCTGTCCGTTGAGTGCATCCAGGCCGAGGTCCTGCCAGTTGCCCTCAGTCACACCAAGACATGCGATCTGGTATGCTTCCTTGTACATATTTCGCTCCAGATACTGGTACATTGGGGCTGACGGTGGAACCTCAACAGCAGACATGGCATGTGCATGCAGACAAGCCACTTAAGTCATACTTCCTTACAATATCAATATTTTTGGGATTTGCTAGATATCCGTTATTGTTGGGTTTTCCGTGTGTGTGTGTGTGTGTGCGTGTGTGTGTGGGTGTGTGTGTGTGTGTGTGTGTGTGTGTGTGTGTGTGCGTGTGTGTGTGTGTGTGTGTGTGTGTGTGTGTGTCTGCAACGTGAGGCTCCACAGCACAAACCAGCAAACCGATTTCGATGAAACTTGGCGAAAGGTGCCATATGAGCTGGGAGTGTGCGTGTTTGAGTTTCGTTGCGAAGCAACCACCCGTTGCTATGCAGCGGCCAAAGAACCGCGTTCACTATTTTCAATACTTGTCTTACAGTTTTGAATGTGGAGAAACGAGACTTCGGAATTAAACACTTCGAGATATTTAGAAAATTTTATTCGAGCCGATTTTTGATTCCGGTTTTATTTTTCAAATGGTAGTCCTTCAAAAATAGGGTGTCTTTGCCGTCATTTTAAATGAGGTAGAAAAGTGGGAGAAGCTTAGGGAAAGTGGACGTGGTTGATGAAAAGTGGGAGTGGCGTAGGGGAGTGGGCGTGGCTTATGAAAAATGGGCGTGGCTTATGGAAAAATAATGTGTGACTCAGGAGGTGGTCAAACAAGAGCATTGAGAGAAGTTTATCAGGTTTTCCGTCTGTCTGTTGGGATTCGCTAGATATTCCTGATTGTCGGGTTTTCCGTCTGTCTGTCTGTCTGTGTGTGTGTATCTGCAACGCGAGGCTCCAGAGCACAAACCAGCAAACCGATTTCGATGAAACTTGGCGAACAGGTGTCATATGGGCTGGGAGTATGCGCGTTTGAGTTTCATTGCGAAGCAACCACCCGTTGCTATGCAGCGGCCGAAAACCGCATTCACTATTTTCAATACTTGTCCTACAGTTTTGAATGTGGAGAAACGAGACTTCGGAATTAAACACATCGAGATATGAAGAAAATTTTACTCGAGCCGATTTTTGATTTCGGTTTTATTTTTCAAATGGTTGTCCTTCGAAAATAGGGTGTCTATTTACCGTCATTTTTTATGAGTGCCAGTTGGCAAAATACGCAATAGGAAAAATCTTGCCAGGCAGAGGAACAATTGTATGTGAACCAATACGTCTTGGCAATGAATCTTCGTCGGTGGATCGGTCAGAATGAAAAGCATCGTATCCAGCGCTTCGATCCTAGCGGATGCCTCGTCACCTACCGGCTTGTTTTACTGCTGTCTGCTTTTTCTATCTTTTGTGCATTCTTTTCCTGCAATCAAAAAGTTATCGTCTTCATTATTCCACATCTGTAAATTATGAATATCATAAATTTTTATCTTTCTCTTGTCTCATGACCCTGATTATTCCCACCATCTCGAGCGGTCGGCCAGGTAAGACTGTTAGAGCTGGCCACACCTGACTTTCGAATGATGTAATTTTGACGGAAATTTGCAATTTGGAAAGAATGCAGGTCATAACTCCCCGACTCTTCACGAAAAACAGCGTGAGGTCTTTCCCATCAACCAACCAATGCTAGTCGATGGGATACCCAGCTTAACATCCATTTTAGGAGTGGCAAACTGTGTTGCAATGCCCTACCTGCGAAACACCAATCCAGCAGGTTATAGTGGGGCCGAGAAGAGTGGGTTCGATGATAAAAGTGAGAATGAGATGGTGAGGGTGAAAACACACACACACACACACACACACACACACACACACACACACACACACACACACACACACACACACACACACACACACACACACACACACACACACACTAGGCAATGTGAAAAGAGTACAAACACGGTTCAAGTCTTGTACAATGTGAGAGACAAGGTCAGTGCAGTAATAACGCAATGAAAGTCATGAACGGCGATTTCCAGTTCAGTTCAGATCTTGCCACACCATTAGAGCGGTAGCTTACAGCTAACTTTGTCTCGTCAGTGATCAAACCTGGAAGACAATAATTCTGGGCTTACTACCAACTCAGCTATTCTGTAACTATAACCTCAGTAAGCACATTATTTATGTTTGAACATTTATGTTTTGTTGTTCTTCACAGACGCTGAAAGCATGGTTCATCAAAAATCATCAGTCAGATATTTGAAGGATCCCTTCGATCTCAAGGTGAAATATTACAATGAATGCAGTAAATGTTTTGCTTTAGATTTCATTTAGCGAAGGAGGCAATGCATGATCACTTATAAAATGTTTTCCAAAGTGAATAAATTCAAAAACATTTGCTTCGCATTTGATTCTGGGCTGACAGGATGTTGTAGAGGTATGCACACTCACCTCTAAGCTGTCTAGTCTGGGTTTGAAATCCCGTCCCAGCTGTAAACTGTCACCCCTGTGTTTCACAGTAATGGGTGTACCGTTCCTGGGATGGACTTTAAACTGCTTGCTGTCCCATCTGCCAGTATTCGTTGGTGGATGTTAACGATCCAAAGGTATCTTTCGTGAAGAGTAGGCGAGCTATCGCCGGCATCCTTAAAAATTACAAATTGCTGCCCTAATCAGTAGAGGGCATTGCATCAGTCGCACAGCCGCACCGTAAGCCAATGATGCTACCCCGCAGCCTTGTGCTGCATATAAACAAAGAAGAAAAAGAAACATTTGATGAATCATTTTGACTTCCATAAATAACAATAAACTTCCGAGTTAAAATGCCACCAACAATAAAAAATATATATTCCATCAGAGATGGGGAATCCCCCACCATTGAATGAAAAAGGTCATACATATTCCAGACAATGAGGGAGGTGAATTGGAAACAAGACACCATTTGGTCATCATCTTGAAAAAGTTCCCCAGGGGTGAGGAACGTCGTAACCAAAAAGAATTGAAATCAGATAAGCGTTTTTCCATTTATTACAAAAAAATTTTTTTTCAAGATGGCCGCCCCAGTCGGCCATCTTGGATCCGGCCACGCCCAAAATCAATCGGGTTCTTCCTTTTCAGGTGGTACATGTGTGACCCAAATTTCAAATCGATATGGCGAACAGTTTATGAGTTATCACACTCACAGCTATAAATGTTGACGCCTGGACGGACGGACGGACGGACGGACGGACAGCCGGGTGACCTGGGTGACAACAATATCCCCCTTCCGCCACGCGGCGGGGGATAAAATTGGAAACTAGTGTGTGTGTGCACGCGTGCGTGTGTTTATGTGTGTGAGACATAGGTACTGCATTTCCAAACCAGTGGACAGAACAAATTATAATTTGATGGTTTGACTTGGAATGTACCTGGGAAGGTTTTTGGTGTGAAAAACAATTCATAGTCATGGGGATTTGGGAGGGTTTTTGTACGTCGTGTTGCACCACTCCCAAATGAGTGTATCGCAAGTCACAGCGGTTTACAGTATTATAATAGTCGACATCTCTGTTTGAAAATTTTACAGAATCGAAAACTACTTCGCCAATTTACTTCTGTGCTCTGTATTTTATGCACTCCTAAATGGCTGAACGAAATAAGTTGAAAAGTGGTGGTTGTACTCTGGGTGTGTGGAGAAATGCTGTAATAAGTTGGGATGGCCACCTCCAACTTGAAGGTTTTTACTTTTATGTGAAAGTGAGGAATTATTTTAAGCAGTGGGTGAATTATCATTCTTGCTAATGCACTCTTCCTACACCGCTGGACAGAATAACCTGAAAAATGGATGTTATCATTAAAATAGATAAATGAAACCTCGAGAAGTTGAAAAAAATCATTTAACTGGAATGGCCACTCAGTGGCTTGCACACCTCCACCAGGGTGATTAGTTTACGTTTTGTATCCCACTGATAGGCCGGAACTGGATTCGGACCTGAACTAACATTTATTAACCTCCGCCATCGAAGATGGACGGAGGTTACTGTTTTCACCCCTGTCTGTTTGTTTATTTGTTTGTTTGCCAACAGTATTACGGAAAAACTCCTGGATGGATTTCGACGAAACTTGGTGGGGGGATTTAGGTATGGTCCAAGGATCATGCCATTATATTTTGGACTTGGTCCAAAGTCCAATCTGGCCGCGATGGCAGCCATTTTGAAAAATATTCGAATTTTTGTTTTTGCATTTCTACATGTTTTAAGTGATTTCCAACCAAAAAATATAAAATTTGTTGGAGAAAATTTTTTTTAGAAATTTTGCAACTTTTAAAAAAAAAATTAGATTTTTTTTTGGGCATTTCTACATGCGCATCGATCAAGTTTAGTTTATTCAATCGTGGTTCAGTGGAGTCTGATCCGTTTTGACCTACAATGAATAGGATATCAGGTTCACTTAAGTGACCCAGCAGTATTGACGGCGGAGGTTTTGCACTCTTCCGAGTGCTCCCCCTCGAGTTCTGCTTGTTCTTGTCACCAAACCAACTCATCCACCAAGTTTTGTCAGAATCCGTACACAACTTTTTCAGATTTTGTGCTACATGTCGTTTAGCCTGATCTCTCAATGGTGAAGCATCACTTTAAAAATTCTCAGATCTGAATGCAGATTCAGATCTTCACCAAAATCTAATCAATTCTTCCTTGTTACACACCTAACCTGCCCACCAAGTTTCGTTCGTATCCAATCACAACTTCACCAATAAATCTAATCATTTTGTCTGTGTCACATTCCAAAGCTCTCCACCAAATTCCGTCCCCCACAAGTTTTTGAGATATCCTGATCACAAACAAAGAAATTAATAAACACAGACGGCAGTGAAAACATAACCTCCATGAAGGCGGAGGTAAAAATGCTCTTTGTAATCGTGCAATAATGAATACTGCAGTTCAAGTTCAAGTTTATTTTCCACAATAATCATCATATATGTGGGGGGTGGTGGGGCTGGGGGGAGGATGGAAGGCGCGTTGAAGTTGAAACATACGTGTCTTTGTTTGTGGGATGAAACATACGTTGAAACTTAGTGGTTGTCCTTGCCATGCATGGAAATGCTCCACCATGTTGGGATGGCCACCTCCAACTTGTGTTTTTTGGGATGGCCTCCAGCTTGTGTCATAAAAATGAAGAAATCTTGTTGTAATTTAACATCTGCCTCTTTTTTTGTTTTGTTTGAATTCAACCCCCCCCCCCCGCTCACCCCCTTCCTTTCCATGTGTCTTCTGGAAGGAGCAAATGTTTTGTTGGTTATAATCCATTTATTTTTCAGTGAAATGCCTGACTTGCCAATCTGAGTCGAATCAGTGCCAGCCGATGATGGATATTCTTCTTGATATGCAGGTTTGAATTTTTATGGAATATTTCTATTCCACCCAATCTTCTGATTCTGTGAGCCATAACAGGTGGACAAAAGGAAGTAAAACTCGAATTCAGAGAATGCTTTACCCATGCATTCTTGAGAAAAAGGACATGTTCAGGGTCTTTTCAACTCTTGCTTTGCATTTTCGAGCACAATCTATGGGAGCTTTGTTCATGAACTTTGAATAGCAGGCACGATGGGTCAAAGGGAACAGTCCAGAGCTGAACCTTTTGCCAACTCTTCTCGAAGAAACTTACGGTTTTGGAATGATATTTGAGAATGATATGAACTTATTAGTCAGGGATCCAGACCCATGATTTTAAGATGGACCGGACACCACTTCCTATACTTTGCAGGCCTCGTTTTTTTTTTAGTTTGGTGTCTCAGGATGAAGAATCAAGAGGCCTGCTCGGGCATCTCGATTGCGAACACATCACAAATTGTATTTGAACATCGGTACCCACCAAAAAATGAGTGCGATTTTCGGTATCACTAATTTTTCAGAAAATGTTTCATAATTTCCTCAAATGTCAAGTTAGACAGTTAATTTCAACCCCTAGTAACGACTTTGGCATGATCTTTCATATGCTGAGACCTAATGTGTCAAGTTTTGCCAATTAGAGGTTGAAAAAAATGATTTTTCGGTCCAAATTGCATGCAAAATTTGCTAAATCAGCAATAAATATTGTTTTCATTTGTCTTAAAATCAATTAAACAACTAATATTATTATTATGTTGTCAAAGGGACAGAGTAGATGCAATAGGGACCACTGGTCGTCATTATAATAATAATACCGAATATAAATACATGTACATGTGTTCATACATATACATTTTACATGTTATATACAATGAACATTATTTTGCAGATAACGGTAAACCACACTTTTTTCTTGCTAGAATTGTGGTTTGGATGTGCACGCAACGTGAGCAACAGGTTTCTCACACATATTTATTACAGATTATGATCGTTTAGACATTATTATATGTATATTAGGTTGTGTGTTGCATAGCAGTACTACACTCCACAGCCACATACTTAGTGCATCGTGTATCTACCTATTGATCTGGAAGATGGGACCCACGATTACAAGTATACAGTTAGTTAAGATTGTGAATAAATAATGAAGAACTAATTAAGAACTAACACATCTATTGATTTAACATGCATATGCCTTCATGTGAATGAACATTTAAATTATATACTTGCAGGTGTGAACAATGGCTGAACCTGAACACAAGAAAAAACGACAGTCCACTGACTTTGGTCGATGTGTGATCTGCCAGCAGTCCTCGGCTGAGACAGCACAGAAACTAACCGAGAAGGGATTCCAATCATTTTTATATGCAGTAACCCACCGACTCGATGATACAGCGCTCAGATTGCAAGATGAAATCACTGCAGGCGAGGAGGATTTTTTTGTCTAATGGTCCATTGTGTCATGCCAAGTGCCGAAATGCCTCCAGAAACAAAAAAACGGTCGCACAGAAAATGAAGTCACATGTATCCAACACAAGTGAAGAAACCGCTACGACAGATGTAGGAAGCTGCTCCGTTCGGCCAAGACGTGGATCATCTGCCACTGGATACATAGACCACAAAACACAATGCTTCATATGCAGAAGAGAACGCACCAGCAAGGGTGACCACAAACTCTTACTTGTGAGTATGGCAGACAGGCAGAATTCGATATGGAAAAAAGGCAAAAGACCTACAGGATGAAAACATGCTGTACCATATTCATGGGTTTGGTGATAACTGTATCGACATGGTGGCTAATGACTTCAAATACCACAAGTCATGCTTGGATTCATATTGAACAAAGTCACAAACGACATCAACATCTGGTCAACATGACGAAGGTGTACATTGGCTAACCTCCTACATAGACGGTGCATTGGCCCATGATCCGAACGACATCATCTTCTTAAGTTCTCTGCGTGACAAGTACAGGGCTTGGTTGTCAGACAGTGGGGCCTCCCTGAGCTCTTCTCGATCATCATCTATCAAAAAGAGGATTGAGCACTACTACAGACAACATCGTTCACCCATCATGATCGTACCACAGAGAGGACAATCCTCTATAATCTGTTCATCAGATATGTCAATGGAATATCTTCTTGCAAAAGTCGCCAGTATGAAAGATGAAATAAGTGCGGAAGAAAGTGCTGATGAGAGTGAAGACGACTCTACTGAATCGAACGGTATTCGTGAAAGGAATTCGTACACCTTGTACCTTTCTGCCAAGTCCTTACAAACAGATATCAAGGCGACAGCTTCGCAGCTAAAGAAAAACAGAAAGAAAACATCGACACATCTATGGAGATAACATTTGACGCTGCGAATGAACGTCTACCTGTATCGCTGTATAACCATGTGGCCTGGCTGATTACTGACGCAACACCTGAACTTACAGACCCTAACACGAGAGTGCAACGGAAAGAGCGGGAACGTGAGAAAGTCCTCAATTTGGCCCAAGATATCAGTGCAGCTGTGGCAAACACTCCGAATCCAAAGCACATTGGATCAGCATTACATGTATTGAAACAAACAATGAGTAAAGAGATCGTAACAATGATGAACTGTTTTGGAAATAGTATTAGCTATCAAGACGCACAGAGGTACATCACCACTATGGCACAACCCACTGATGAACCAGAACAAGACAAGCCATTAATCCCATCTAATTAAAAAAGTGGACTATTCACTCATTGCGCCATTGACAACTTGGATTTTCACGAGCACACTCCAGATGGTAGCACAATGCATGGGACAACGCACAACATCTACAAATATCCAAGAAATACGGATGATCTCTCAAGTACCTATGCTTCAGTACCATTAGCTAAATCCAGAAAAGCTTCTTGTACAGGGATTCAGCCCTTCCATACCAAAGACAGTGGGTTTGACCTTGCAAGATCGACAGCGTCGTCGTTCTATGAGTGGTGTGCCTGACACACGAAGAACATGTAACTAATTTATTATCAGACCACACAGTTTCTTGGCAGTTGATACAAAACGACTGTTTTCAAACTGTTGACCATGACAGCGTCATCTCATGGAATGCCTTTCATGCCCTTTTGGTGCAGGAGAGCACATCACAGACATTGATTGGGTATGGGCCATTCTTCCCAGAATGAATCAATATACATGTGTTATTATTTTGTACATATCTGAAATGAAAAAGCATGATACATTATGATAAACATTCGTTCAATTTGTATCCAATCTGGAATTGGAAAAGCTATGTTTCTAACAAATATATATTGTTGGTTCACGAGAAAATATTTTCACTAAAAATATAAGTGACCACAATATTCGTTGTTGTTGTTGTGTGTCTGTCTGTCTGTCTGTCTGTCTGTCTGTCTGTCTGTCTGTCTATCCCGAGCATAGCTCCGTGAGTTTTGATCCGATCCTGATGAAATTTTGGTGGGAGGTTTATATCATGATCTCGTTGTTTTCCTGAGAATGGGCGTGATGCGCTCGATTTTTCATTTTCGTCCCAAGGTCAAGGTCACAAGGTCACGAACTTAGAAAATTGCGATTTTGACAAAAAAATTCTTCTCCGAGGGGATGGTCAAATCTGGCAAGGGGTTTCGGTGCTTGGTTAGCCCAATGGCACCTGCATAGCCCCACAGAGCTCCATTTTTCATTTTCGTCCCAAGGTCAAGGCCACAAGGTCACAAACTTAGAAAATTGCGAATTGTGTTTTTAGGGGGAAGCCAATTGCAATTTGCATCTTCTCCTCGGGGGTTTGTCGAATCTGGCAGGGGTTTCGTTATTTGGTTAGCTCAATGGCACCTGCATAGCCCCACGGAGCTCGATTTTTCATTTTCGTCCCAAGGTCAAGGTCACAAGGTCACGAACTTAGAAAATTGCGAATTTTGACATAAAAATCATACGACCGCCCAAACTTTGAGAGCTGGGATGACAATATTTTATGGATAATCCTGAGGTCATTCCCCACCTCGTCTTGAAACCATTTTGCTCTATCTCGAACACCTTGCCCGTGGCGCCCCTTCAAGTTTGTTTTTACGCTGATTTCATCAGTCTGAATAATCCGAGGAGTGTGAAATGCCATATAGCCGATATGACGTCATATTGTTCCTGGAATGTTCCAGAGGAAGTTTCGCACCAAAGGTCATAATCCTTGACCTTTGACCTTCAAAGTTCACAAAGGTCAAATTTTCAAGTTGTGGGAATCGAACCGGGTTTTCCACCTTCTTCGACGAACTAACTCCGATAAGCTATAGCACGTATCCTGTTTCCTTATTTTAATGTCCACAACATTGTTTTGTGACCTTTAAAGGTTATGCAAAGGTCAAATTTTCAAAGTTGTGGTAATCGAACCGGGTTTTCACCCTTCTTCGACGAACTAACTCCAATAAGCTATAGCACATATCCTGTTTCCTTATTTTAATGTCCACAACATTGTTTTGTGACCTTTAAAGGTTATGCAAAGGTCAAATTTTGAAAGTTGTTGAATGAAAACGGGTTTTCGACATTTTGCAGCTAATAACCTGTCACTCATACCACATCATGTTGATCATTTTTATAACTTGGTCAAACATTATCACATTGTCTCATCCTTGACTTCTGAAACAATCTACATGGTCAAATACCGCTCGTGAACCATCGCCGTCTCCAGACTTGCAGCTACTATATTTGTCAAGATATGAGGGAAAATGTGTCCATTTTAGGGGTCTGAATACCATCATTTTTGCACATCCATGCCAGAAGCCCATTTTGAAACTTCATCACTTCAAGGCTTGTGCTTTGCACACAATGTACTACATGTACGTTAGAACTGGCATGCAAAATTTCAGCTTCATATACCATTCCTAACCCAATTTAACAGACTCCTGTAGGTGGAAGGGTCACTCGTGTGACAGGCCGTGTAAAATGATTGTTCTTCTCGCATAATTTTTTTGTTGTTGGAGGAGGCAGCTCCATGAAATTTTGGCACATGGTGGAGGACGGACTTCCGTCTGAATCCAGAAAGTGTTCACTCATTCTTGTTAACCTCCGCCATCGAAGATGTATGGAGGTTACTGTTTTCACCCGTCTGTTTGTTTGTTTATTTGTTTGTTTGTGAACAGTATTACGGAAAAAACTCCTGGACGGATTTCGACGAAACTTGGTTGGGGGATTAGGTATGGTCCAAGGATCATGCCATTAAATTTTGGACTTGGTCGAAAGTCCAATATGGCCGCGATGGCGGCCATTTTGAAAAAAATATTTGAATTTTTGTTTTTGCATTTCTCCATGTTATAAGTGATTTCCAACCCCCAAAAAAATTTGCTGGAGAAAAAAAACCCCAAAATTTTGCAACTTTTTTTCAAAAAAAATGTAATTTTATTTGAAAAATATTTGATTTTTTTTTTGCATTTCTACATGTTTTAAGTGATTTCCAACCCCCCCCCCAAAAAAAAAAATTGTTGGAGAAAAAAAGAAATTTTGCACCTTTTTTTCCAAAAAATTTCAATTTTTTTTTTGGCATTTCTTCATGCACGTCGATCTTGTTTAGCTTATTCAATCGTGGTTCAGTAGAGTCTGATCCGTTTTGACCTATAATGAATAGGATATCAGGTTCACTTCGGTGACCCAGCAGTATTGGCGGCGGAGGTTTTTCACTCAACCGAGTGCTCCCCCTCTAGTTTATTATGTCGGTGAGGTGTTTTTAAGAATGTGTCGGTGAGGTGTTTTTATACGCCCGATATGTATATATTGTGACGTCCACGGGACTTGAACAGTCCCGCCAACGTAGAATGAGCCGAAACGATGGAGGCGGTTTATTTATTTATAACCCAAACATGGCGGTTCTAATCGCTCTACCGCAAACGGGACGAGGAAGGTGGCACGAGTCACTTTTCGCTGAGTTGATGATGTTTATTTGTTTTTATTATTAACCAGAAAAAAACACGACTCGGCAAGAAAAGGGATCCGGGGCGATTCGACGGGATGGTGTGGGATCGGGCGTGGGGAAAACACAGACAATTCCAATGAATATACAATTCTCAAACCCTCTAAGGCGCCAAGTACACACACACACACACACACACACACACACACACACACACACACACACACACACACACACACACACACACACACACACAAAACGTAGCTACTTCTGGTGGTCAGGCTGGACCGTGGTGTGGACGCAACTGTCCCTGGATCAGCGTCGGACGAGCTGGCCTTGCTCTCGTCAGGGGGGGCAGGAGAAACCTGGTGCTGTCGACCTCCTGGTCCTGGCCCAAGTCCGCTCACAGCCGCCAGGGAACCAGTTCTGGCGCCAAATTGCGAGCAGGAGAGGGAGGCCGGTCCGCCCGCCGTTCGACCCCGTACTCCGAGTCAGCAGAACCCCAGAGCCAACCAAGGTGAGGCACGAGGCTCAGCAAGGCTCCAAGACACGATGAAGAACACGATCGAATCAGCACAACAACAAGTACGCTTCCCGCGCAACAGCCTCCACACCAAAAAACACGATCTTTTTGTCCCGATCTTCTTCCTCTTCCTTTTCGACCCCGAACAGAACCTTTTTATCCTCCCGTCCTCGTCCCTTCCAATCGAGCCGTTTTATTGGCCCACCGCCGTCGCCTTCCGCCAATCGTGATCACGGGGCGGAGCCATCCGCAGCCCTGTCCTGTGACGTCACGGCCAGCCTCCAGGGAATACTAAAAGGGGTTTACGCAGACACACTTACCCTATCCCGTGTCCCTATCTAATTACGTGACAATTATCATTTCCCCCTTGAAGAAATGAACATTTACTGGACAACTTATCACCACTGAATTGCTACTTATTACATTGAGATCCTGGTAAACTCGAACAGCATGGCATACATAATTAAACATCCTAATTACCCTTTGAATGCATACCCCCCTCAAACGTAACAATATATATATATATATATATATATATATATATATATATATATATATATATATATATATATATATATATATATATATATATATATATATCGGGGAATATTATGTGATACTGGTCGTCCGTCCGTTCCTGTCCGCACTCTAACTCCCAAAGTTTTCAACTTTCACGTTTCATATTTGGTACATAGGTACAGACTGTGGAGACGGTGTGTCGCGACATACGTTCCTCATCTAAAGTGGTTTCCATGGCAACCACGATGCTGTTTTCCATGTGGTAGCACAATTCTATTTCTACCTTCTTGTTCGGGCATATATTGTGCTCACTTGAGCTCTTGTTGGATTCGCTATATATGCTAGATATCCCTTATTGTCGGGTTTTCCGTCTGTGTGTCTGTGTGTGTGTGTGTGTGTGTGTGTGTGTGTGTGTGTGTGTGTGTGTGTGTGTGTGTGTGTATGTGTGTGTGTGCGTGTCTGCAACGCAAGGCTCCACAGCACAAACCTGCGAACCGATTTCGATGAAACTTTGCCAACATGTGCAGTATTTGTTGGGAATGTGCATGTTTTAATTTCGTTGCCTCGCAACCACCCGTTGCTGTACAGCGGCTGAAAAACCATGTACAGTATTTTCAATGCTTGTCCTTCAGTTTTGAATGTCGAGAATCGAGACTTCGGAATTAAACACTTCGAGATATTTAGAAAATTTTACTCGAGCCGATTTTTGATTGAGGTTTTATTTTTCAAATGGTCGTCCTTCAAAAATCGGGTGTCTATTCACCGTCATTTTTTATGAGGGGCTTAGGAAAGTGGGCGTGTTTCATAAAAAGTGGGAGGGGCATAGGAAAGTGGGCCTGGCTTGTGAAAAATATTGTGTGGCTCAGGAGGTGTGGTCAAACAAGAGCATTGAGAGAAGTTTATCGGGTTGTCCGTGCGTGTGTGTGTGTGTGTGTGTTTGCAACGCGAGGCTCCACAGCACAAACCAGCAAACCGATTATTTATTAACCAAAAACGATTCCCCATTCACACACCACCTCCAATGATTTATTTATTTACCGAAAACGATTCCCCATCCACACACCACCTCCAATGATTTATTTATTTACCGAAAACGATTCCACCACCCACACACCACCTCCAATTATTTATTGATTTACCATTTCGGATTCTCCTCCCGACACATCACTTCCCATTATATATTTATTTACCGAAAACGATTCCACCACCCACACACCACCTCCAATTATTTATTGATTTACCATTTCGGATTCTCCTCCCGACACATCACTTCCTATTATTTATTTATTTACCGTAAACTATTCCCCACCCACACACTACCTCCAATTATTTATTTATTGACCGAAAATGATTCCACGACCCACACACCGCCTCCAATTATTTACTTATTTACCGAAAACGATTCCACGACCCACACAGCACCTTATTTATTTATTTAACGTGAACGATTCCAGAATCCACACACCACCTTTAATTATTTATTTTCCGTTAGCGATTGCACGATCCACACACCACCTTTAATTATTTATTTATTTACCGTAAACAATTCCACAACCCACACTCCGCCTCCAATTATTTATTTATTTTCCGTAAACGATTCCACCATCCACACACCACCTTAAATTATTTATTTACCGAAAACGATTCCACGACCCACACACCACCTTTAATTATTTATTTATTTACCGAAAACGATTCCACGACCCACACACCACCTCCAATTATTGGATTCGCTAGATATCGCTTATTGTCGGGTTTTCCGTCTGTGTGTGTGTGTGTGTGTGTGTGTGTGTGTGTGTGTGTGTGTGTGTGTGTGTGTGTGTCTGCAACGCGAGGCTCCACAACACAAACCAGCGAACCGATTTCGATGAAACTTTGCCAACATGTGCAATATGTGTTGGGAATGTGCGCGTTTGAATTTCGTTGCCCAGCAACCACCCATTGCTGTGCAGCGGCCAAAAAACCGCATACAGTATTTTCAATACTTGTCCTTCAGTTTTGAATGTAGAGAATCGAGACTTCGAAATTAAACACTTCGAGATATTTAGAAAATTTTACTTGAGCCGATTTTTGATTGAGGTTTTATTTTTCAAATGGCAGTCCTTCAAAAATCCGGGGTCTATTCACTGTCATTTTTTATGAGGGGCTTAGGAAAGTGGACGGAGCTTAGGGAAAGTGGACATGGTTGATGAAAAGTGGGAGTGGCGTTGGAAAGTGGGCGTGGCATATGAAAAAATATTGTGTGGCTCAGGAGGAGTGGTCAAAGAAGAGCATTGAGAGAAGTTTATCGGGTTTTCCGTGTGTGTGTGTGTATGTGTGTGTCTGTAACGCGAGGCTCCACAGCACAAACCAGCAAACCGATTATTTTTCAAATGGTAGTCCTTCAAAAATAGGGTGTCTATTTACCATCATTTTTTTATGAGGAGTGCCATTTGGCAAAATACGCAATAGGAAAAATCTTGCCAGGCAGAGGAACAACTGTATGTGAACCAATACGTCTTGGCAATGAATCTTCGTCGGTGGATGGGTCAGAATGAAAAGCATCGTATCCAGCGCTTCGATCCGAGCGAATCCCTCGTCGCCTTACGGCTTGTTTATTTTAAAGTTGTATATGATCAACTTAATGTTGATTCTGGTATCTTGGAAACCACTGATCTGTTTCTGTGCCGTCATTACTTTATTCCAACGCGACCACCATGACGTCACAATGTCCAGTGGTTCATTCGTTTTGGTCGCAGGGTTGACGCGTGACCTCATCCATCTTGTTTACCTTCGAAGTCAACGTAAAACCCACCGTTTCGTTTGTTTTCCAAACGATATGAGTTTTCAAATGAACGAGGAAAAGGATATCGGGAGGGAACCCTTCGGGCCCCCAACAACATCTCAAAATCTTCAATGCAAGTGAGTATTCGTTGGTGTTTGAGAGTCTCCCTTGGGTCAACTCTCATTCATTGACGGCTTGTTTGCTGAAGTGACGTTAACAGGTTTTGTGGATCCTTTTGTATCCTTTGTAATAATATATGAAAGTTTAAAAAAACGTACAAGGATTTTAATTTTGTATTTACGTAGTTGAGGCTCATGCAAGTGCGAATACAATGAACAGATCGGGATGTAACATGACAACCGGAACAGCAGAGAGAGGGAAACACCAACTTCAGAGAAGAAGGCAAAGATTTGGACAAGCAATGGGTGTGGGGAGGAATCAGGGGTGGACAACATGGACACAGGGGATGCATGTGGGGAGGGACAACATGGACACAGGAGATGCATACGGTGAACTCCACCGAATCCCTGATCCGTATGTGAACTCCACCGACCCCCAATCCTCGTCCTGGATGTGACTTAAACAAAGTGTTTGCTCAAGAAGGAAAAACCTCTTTGGAAGAGTGGGGATATTATTATTGGTTCACAAACCCCAGCCAGAGTGACCACGATATTGTCGTTATATCTGTGTGTTGAGTGGTCGCGAGAGTACCCTTATTTTCACTTTTTCCATCTGTCTGTATGTTTGTATTGTTACGGCTGTGGAAATTTGCAATACACCAGAAAGGTCCTCAGGTTAGATATATCGATAAGTTCATGTGTAGTTAGTCCACACCCGTTGTTTCGAGGGAATATGTGTGATTCATCCGGGCTGCGACGCTTTGAGTCAGCCATTTTTCTTTACCTGTCGTTATTTTGGAATAACCACGCCATCTCAACAACCACGCCATCTCAACAACCAAGCCATCTCAACAACCACGCCATCTCAACAACCACGCCATCCACACCACAACGCCACTAAAGGAGCAACGAAACCAGCCCCACCCCAATTTCTCCTCCAGTAAACAAGTTTGACGGTTGGAAACCAGCCCCACCCCAATTTCTCCTCTGGTAAACAAGTTTGACGGTTGGAAACCAATTCCCGCCCCAATTTCTTTGGAATGTTCCTACCCCCACGCGCCCTGGCGGGCGCAGGAGAAATAAAAGGGCAAGAGGAGCGCCTGGAAGAGAGCGCGGATAGCAGAGACTTGGGGCAGTCGTGTGGAAGTCTTGGTCGTCATGGTCTTGGTCCAAATCTGTCGTGGTCCAAGTCTTCATCGGAGACAGACTTGCGGCAGTCGGGTGGAAGTCTTGTCCTAGTGGTCGTGGGGAAGAAGGCGTCACGACCTGCCGACCGTTGCAAGGCCCGAGATCAGGCGCGGCTGTCCTAGTGGCCGTGGGGAGAAGGCGTCACGACCTGCCCACCGTTGCAAGGCCCGAGATCAGGCGTGGCTACGCTAGTTGCCGTGGGGACGAGACGTCGCGACCTGCCCACCGTCGCACCACGAGGGTGCGGGTTAGACCCTTCGGTCTCGTGGGCCTTTTGGGTCATCCACGGCCCACGACCATAAAGGTGTACGGACCCCGTCTACCCCCTTGCCTGTGAGGGAGGTCTTTCTTTGTTTTTGTATGCATGCTGTGGCGCCGTGTCCTGCCAAGTAGAAACTGTGTAAGTGCTTGTAAATAATAATTATAGTCGGTCGTATTGCTTTTGCATTCTATTTGTTGCTTGTATATTGCATGATTCCTTGCATGTGTTGTGTGTGCAATATGTGCTTTGTGATAAATGTGCTTGTGTGAAATGTATCCCGTTCGTCGTCTCTTTCCCCATTGAAAGTGCCATCTTGCATCACGTAAGGGATTGGTAGTGGGTTGAGACACCCAGTAAATAATCTGAACCGTTGAGGTCGGCGATAACTCTGCTCAGTTATCCCTGCAGCACGGAACGAGCCGCTTAAGCGGTTCGTGTCCGGAGTTGACCTGCGGCGTGGTACAACTCCTCGGTACGCTACCCACGCGAGTTCTTAGGTATATCGACATTCGGCGATTCACCCAATTTCACGCGGGTAGAATGCGGACTGGGTTGTGGTGAGGTTAAACCCCCACCCGTGGATAGCTCCTTGGCGGTCGTTCCAAGAGTGTCACGACTGAATTGTCCGTTCTGGTGGGCGACGCGTCGCGATTTGAGTTTCGTGGCCGATCGCACGCCGGGCGGGCGAAATTCGTAACAGTATGTATGTTGGGTGGTCGCTAGAGTACCCTTATTTTCACTTTTTCCGTCTGTCTGTATGTTTGTATGTATTGTGACGTTCACGGGACTTGAACAGTCCCGCCAACGTAGAATGAGCCGAAACGATGGAGGCGGTTTATTTTTTATAACCCGAGGATGGCGGTTTTAATCGCTGCACAGCAAACGGGACGAGGAAGGTGGCACGAGTCGCTTTTCACTGAGTTAATTATGTTTATTTCTCCAACCAGACGATAATAAGACTCGGCAAGAGGAGGGATCCATGGGCGATTCGACGGGAGGTGGTGTGGGTTCGGGCATGGGGGAAACACAAACAATTCCATTGGATATACAAATCTCAAACCCTCGAAGGCACCAGGTAAACACACACACACACACACACACACACACACACACACACACACACACACACACACACACACACACACACACACACACACACACACAACGTAGCTTGTGGTCAGGCTTGCCCATGGTGTAGACGGAACAGTCACTGGATTGGTGCCGACGTTACAGTCACTGGATTGGTGCCGGACGAGCTGGCGTTGCGCTCGTCAGGGGCAGGAGACACGGTGGTGCCGAGGTTCCGTCAGCCCTTCCGCCCAGAACCGCGGTTTCCGGCCTGTGAGCTCCAACCAGCCACCGTGGAGCTGTTCCTGGTGGTGTCGACCTCCTGGTGTAGGCCGAAGACCGCTCACAGCCGCCAGGGATCCAGTTCTAGCGCCAAGATGCGAGCAGGAGAGGGAGGCAGGTCCGCCCGCCGTTCGGTCCCGTATTCCGAGCCAGCAGAGCTCCAGAGCCAACCGAGGTGCGGCACGAGGCACAGCAAGGCCCCGAGACAAGACGAATCCAGGAACGAACCAGCGCAACGAGAGAGCGCGCTGCGAGACAAACGGCCTCGACGAGACCCTTTATCCTCTATGACTCTTCTTCCTCTCCCAATCAGCACGTTTTTATACTCGTGTCATCGTCACTTCCAATGGAGCCCTTTTATTGGCCCACTCCTGTCACCTTCCGCCAATCGTGATCAAGGGGCGGAGCCATCCGCAGCACCGTCCTGTTTCGTCACGGCTAGCCGACAGGGAATACTAAAAGGGGATACGCATAAACACTTACCCTAACCCGTCTCCCTATCTAATTACGTGACAATTATCATTTCCGCCTTCAAGAAATGGACATTTATGAGACAACTTATCACCACTGAATTGCTACTTATTACATTGAGATCCTGGTACAACTCGAACAGCATGGCATACCTAATTAAACATCCGAATTACCCTTTGAATGCATACCCCCCCCCCCAGACGTAACACTGCCCCCTCGTCTGGTACCACAGCTCCTGCAAGGTATATCACAGGCGCTACCGTACCACCCTTAACACTTACTGACTCACACCTATTTAACCTCACGAAATAAAGTCGGAGGGGCAATGGGCAGCGAGCCGCAGCAAACTTACCTATCCTGCTTAACGTACGACCCCCTTATGGCCTTATCCTCGCCTAAACAATCATTCATCTTTTTATTATTTTTTAAATTTAATCACATGAGAGCACTGAGCGAAGTTGCGCTCCATCCTCTGGATCATCGCTCCTGCCCAACACTCTTCCAGTGATCTGGGGAGGGGAAACAAAAGGTTCCACAAAAACACAACACTTATATTTTACATTCCTTCTCTAAGCCTTAACGACACTATTCACGGGATATTTACACGTGACCGCGTCCCCAGTGGATGCTAATAGACCCAGCGTTACCTGGGGAGCCAATTTTCAAATTTGCTTCACCCCAAAATTATGCGGACATCATGCCCTTGCTGCACATGTCAAGTTGTGCGGGATCGAGTGGGACTCACACATCTCCACAACACTCACACCATGGTCATCATCACATTTCTAGGTCATGGTCCCCATTTCAATGATTGCAGGCTGAATCCCGTCATGGCCATGGGGTGGGTTACTACACGATGATGGGGGGCATTTCAGGTGCAACAAGCCCACAGGTAAGCTTTAGTCCAACCCGGACGTTTCTCCGCCCCGCTCCCTTTGATTCCCACCCCCCCTGGTGGCCATCAGCTCTATCCCCATACAACACACTGGAAGGGGTCTCACTGACTCCTCTGGCCTTCCTGGGTCGCCAAGGTCCTAGCCGCATTGGTCGCCCAACCAGACCCTCTCCCAGTTGCCTCCAGACACCATCACCATCAGCCACCAGGGGTGGGTCTCCTTGAAGGGGGTCGCAATTCCCGCTCACCGTGAGCCTCAGCAATCCCTGTGGACAAGCACATCATCCCCACCCACAAAACCCACATGACTCCCCCCCCACCCCATCGGCCTGACATGTGACACCTGCATTTCTAACACTTCACCGACCATGACCTTCCCAGTTACCACACCATGTCTAATAAAAATCAGTGTGCACCATACAGTTCACTTCTTAACTTGAAACAACTCACACAGCACTTCTCCTCACCCGATCCACGCACCAGCCATTGGACAGCCACTCGTGCCCGCTTTGTTACCAATTACCCACTGTCCCTATTGTCACTCTAAAACCCAGCAGAACTTACAAACCTATGCCAATTTTCCCACAATTCACTATTTTCACCAAAGGAGGGCACTTCGCGACAATCTCAGCAGCCGAGCATGGCCGTATATGCTCAGCCCGATCTAGTCTCCCCGACCCCCGACAGTGATCTCCGGACCCGACCTATGAAAGGGCACCACGGATAGACCTGGTGGTTCAGCAGAAGGATTCATCCTCTCCGGGCTCGAAAGTCTATTGGAGGGTCTCTCCATCACCGGGTAGCGGCAATATCGTTGCACGTGTCCTCTTCGCCCGCACCGGAAACAACTCCCCATAAAAGGCCCCCGTGGGTATCGGTGTAATGTCTCTTCTGGTTCCGGACCCCCTCGGCCATAATAGAATTGCTCTATTGGCTGGGCTGGACCCCGCCGCTGTGGCGCACCTATTGCCGAATTACCCCTTATCAAACTTGACAGTTTCTGGCAAATTTCCAGAAACATTTGGGTTATGCCAATTTCTCCCAGCCCCCTCCCTGATCCCGAATCTCAGCCTGTCGGATCGTCACCGATGGCCTCTCTGGAACCCGACCCGGCCGACTCCACGAGGCCAGCCTGGCCGCGCACTCGGTCGCTGGGTGAACGGTGGGTGGATCCTGTAACTCCACCAGCGCTCGGACCTCAGGGTCCGGAAGAGCAGCTAAAAATTTCTCTAGTGCCAGTCTGTCCCATGCCTCCACACTAAGGTCCCGATACGCGATCCTGACTGATTGGTAAATGTCCTGTGCCAGCTCCTGCACTGTCTCGCCCGACTTTAATCTGCGGTGCTGGAACTGGGCCCGCACCAGATCACAGTTTGCCGCGAACCCAAACCGACGGCTCAACGCCTCGCAAATGTGGGAGCTGGTCAACATCCCATCCGCGATCACGTTTAACACATCAGCGGCTGGTCCCCGCAACGTTGCCAACAAATTCCCTGTACGTTCCCGCTCATTCCACCCGTTTCGTCTGGAAATACACTCAAATTGCGTCAGAAAAGCTTCAAGGCTCCCTGACCCGTCAATATTTACCAGGGGGATCACTTTCCCGGTGGCCCGCTTCCCAGTTTCTCCCTTGTCCGAATCCAGCACAGGGATCAAACACCCTTGTGGCTGCGTTTCCAATTTCGGAGCCCCCTGTGGCCAATGTTTTGTGGTGAGGGTCTCATGGGTCAATTTTGCCTCCTGTTCCAAACGTTGAATGGACCGATTCACCTCTTCCCGCAGGATCTTCTGGGCCCGCACAACCTCCTCCAAGGCTCCGTCGCGAGTTTGTAGCTGCTCCTCAACCAACCCGGACACTCTACTTACAAAACACGGCTCTACTAGGCCTTGTCTCCCTCTTGGCTCATAATTTTATCTTGTTTGTCCAAACGAGCCTCCAATCCTTTTACCTCCTCCGCCAAATTCATCCCTTGCTTCCTCAGCTCTCCCTACTCTTCCACTTGCAGCTGCATACGAGCATCCACACAGGCACGATGACGTTCCAGGCCTTCATCCACTTTATCAACCCGAATGTTCGTTGCATCAATTTTATCTACCAATTTTTTCCGTATATTTTCCCCCTCCAATGTAATTTCTACCTTTGTTTCCTCCAATCTATCCTCGAATTTACTTTGTATTTCCCCCAATTTAACATCCACACACTCCTGCATCTCAGTTTTCATTTTCTCCATCTTTTCCCCCAATTCATCCCTCATTTAATCAATCCGTGCACCCAACTGTTCCCCCATTACCCCCAATTGATCTGTCATTTCTGTCCTCTGTGTCACGAATTGATTTGCCATTTGTGCTGTCATTTCTGCCCTCTATGTCACGAATTGATTTGCCATTTGTGCCCGCTGTGCCGTCATTTTTGCCATTTCTGCCCCATGTGCCGTCATTTTGCCCCCTGTGCTGCAATTGCACTCATTAAACTTTCCAACATTGCCTGGATCGATATCGCGCCGGTTTCCGGCGCTGCCGACTCCATTACGGGCAATGAAGCATGGTCCACGCTCTGAATGGGGGAGGTTCCGATCCCACCCCATCTCTCCCTTCTTCCCCCGACACGTGGCCTTCCTCCTCAAACATCTGCACATCCACCATGGTGCAGAAGTCCCGTTTGCCGCCAATTAAATTTAATTTGAAAACTCCTGCCAAAATTTTCCCGCGCTCGTGCACTTTTCTGTAGTAATTTTATATTCCAATTTGTGGCGAGATTTTAATCTTGGTATATTCTCCCGATACCAAATATAATTTAGGGGGTTCGAAAATCCGACACCCTGACACCAATGTAACGTTCACGGGACTTGAACAGTCCCGCCAACGTAGAATGAGCCGAAACGATGGAGGCGGTTTATTTTTTATAACCCAAAGATGGCGGTTTTAATCGCTCTACAGCAAACGGGACGAGGAAGGTGGCACGAGTCGCTTTTCACTCAGTTAATAATGTTTATTTCTCTAACCAGAACGATAGTAAGACTCGGCAAGAGGAGGGATCCGTGGACGATTTGACGAGAGGTGGTGTGGGTTCGGGCATGGGGGAAACAAACAATTCCAATGGATATACAAATCTAAAACCCTCTAAGGCGCCAGGTACACACACACACAAACACACACACGCACACACACACACACACACACACACACACACACACACACACACACACACAAACACACACACGCACACAAACACACACACGCACACACACACACACACACACACACACGCACACACACACACACACGCACACACAAAACGTAGCTAGTGGTCAGGCTTGCCCGTGGTGTCAACGTAACAGTCACTGGATTGGTGCCGGATGAGCTGGCGTTGCGCTCGTCAGGGGCAGGAGACACGGTGGTGCCGAGGTTCCGTCAGCCCTTCCGCGTAGAACCGCGGTTTCCGGCCTGTGAGCTCCAACCAGCCACCGTGGTTCCTGGTGGTGTCGACCTCCTGGTGTAGGCCCAAGACTGCTCACAGCCGCCAGGGAGCCAGTTCTAGCGCCAATATGCAAGCAGGAGAGGGAGGCAGGTCCACACGCCGTTCAGTCCCGTACTCCGAGCCAGCAGAACTCCAGAGCCAACCGAGGTGAGGCACGAGGCACATCAAGGCCCCGAGACAAGACTAATCCAGGAACGAACCAGCGCAACGAGAGAGCACGCTCTGAGACAAACAAAACAGCCTCGACCAGACCCTTTCTTTTTATGACTCTTTCTCCTCTCCCAATCAGCACGTTTTTATGCTCGAGTCCTCGTCACTTCCAATGGAGCCCTTTTATTGGCCCTCTCCTCTCGCCTTCCGCCAATCGTGATCAAGGGGCGGAGCCATCCGCAGCACCGGCCTGTTACGTCACGGCAAGCCGACAAGGAATACTAAAAGGGGATACGCATAAACACTTACCCTAACCCGTCTCCCTATCTAATAACGTGACAATGATCTTCTTCTTCTTTCGGCTGCTCCCGTTAGGGGTCGCCACAGCGGATCATCCGTATGATCCGCATAGTGATTTGGCACATGTTTTACGCCGGATGCCCTTCCTGACGCAACCCTGGTCGCCTCTTACGACACAGGGATATGGTACACCTATTTTAACCGGGGTATACACCGGCCCAGTATACTGGTACTCATTTTGCCGACCTCGGAAGGATGACAGGCTGAGTCAACCCCCTGGTGAATTAATTCAGTGGCCCAACAGGGCTTGAACTCAGGACCTTTTGGATCCCAAGCCGCTGCCCTAACCACTGCGCCAACACCAGGCTAATAACGTGACAATGATCATTTCCCCCTTAAAGAAATGGACATTTACTTATCACCACTGAATCACCACTGATAAGACAACTTATCACCACTGAATTACTACTTATTACATCGAGATCCTGGTACAACTCGAACAGCATGGCATACCTAATTAAACATCCTAATTACCCTTTGAATGCATACCCCCCCAGCTCCCCTCCAGACGTAACAGTAAGTTGGGTGGTCGCTAGAGTACCCTTATTTTCACTTTTTCCGTCTGTCTGTATGTTTGTTTGGATGTTGGGTGGTCGCTGGAGTACCCTTATTTTCACTTTTTCCGTCTGTCTGTATGTATGTTGGGTGGTCACGAGAGTACCCTTATTTTCACTTTTTCCGTCTGTCTGTATGTTTGTATGTATGTTGGGTGGTCGCTAGAGTACCCTTATTCTCACTTTTTCCGTGTCTGTATGTTTGTTTGTATGTTGGGTGGTCGCTAGAGTACCCTTATTTTCACTTTTTCCGTCTGTCTGTATGTTTGTTTGTATGTCTGTATGTAATGGACAGCTCTGGAGGCCAGAGGAGTCAACCGATTTTGATGAAACTTGACAGGTAGGTTCATACCAGGATCCAGTTCTGATTTTGAGCACCGTTGCTATGGACACCACCGTTGCCTCGCAATGGGACTTTGAAATTTTTGAAAAATCCCCAAAAAATTATTTTTTCGAAAATCAAAAATCGGCTTCCGCGCTTTTATGCGCACTATAATCAACCTCTTTGTCAAAAATGTTCAGCCCGATCCGTCAAAAACTGTATGATTAGTATGCAATTATATAAATATACATGGAAAGTTATGTATATAGATCAGCGTTTCTCAACCTTTTTACCCTTGTGGAACCCTTGGAATAGTTTTCATGTCTCAGGGAACCCCTGCATAAAAATTATTATATACCATTATTAATATCGAGCTCTTTTATATTTTTATCGCAGTTCACTTGGTAAATATAATATTTTTTTTCAGATACCTGGTTTAAGGAAAAAATGACCCCCTTTTTGTCAAATTTATTGGAAATGAAAAAAAAACCATACTGCTCGTTTATGAGACCTCACACTGAGGTTTGCATTCACAAAAAAAAACTTTTTTAAATAAAAATAAAAATAAAAAACACACCTCATGTAACTTAATAAACAAAACTTAAACAAAAAACTACCCCCGTGTGGGGGTGACGGTCATCTCTATAATTTCCACAAGTTCTCAATGTTCAGTTCAGGTAACCACGAAACAGTCCAAACTAACTGTTAAGATTGAAATAGTTCACAGAGATACACTAGGATAATACTACTAATGACATAATTAATAAATATGTTTTGTTCATTTAGTACCCGGATTGACACATCAGAATCACCAGTAAGTGCAATATGTGGTTTTCCGGTCCGTCCACTCTCTGGGGACATTTCACTTCCGGTTGTATAAAAAAAACGAAAAAATAGGCTCAGCTCTCGGAGATTATGATAATCATGTAGATTATTCTTCACTGATTATAATGCAACTTTCAGAATGAAAATTGGTCAAGTATTTATGGAGATATTGAGGTTTGAAAAATCGTTAGAGCGAGCAAATTCATTAATTATTAATTCCACGGAAGTTTCGTGACACTGCACAAAGTAACATGTCAGGTATGAAAAAACATTTTGTATGCCAGATTCATTAATTATTAATTCATTAATTATGGAATGTACTCATTGATATATTAATCAGAAAGCCCGAAGCATGTAGCATAATTTATCACTTATCCCCTCATCCAGGATCCGTGGCCTCGCCCCACAGCCTGCAGCACTATGTCCGCCAGTGATTATGTTAGATATCGGCACGATCGGGAGGAGCTTGCGAATTATCCCTGCTGATGCACTGAATTGATGCAATCGTTCAGCCAGAATATTGGTTGTCAAGATGTTGCGTGATTAAATCACCAAATACAGTCACTCGAATTTATACCGCCGACATACTTCTTAACAATCACCTTCGCCCCAGAAACCACAGTCAATCTGAACCACGCTGGCCACTGCTCAGACGCCATGACCGGACTACTGCGCAGTTCTACTACGCAGTTTGGTTAAAGATGACTCGGCATTTTGGCGCGCGCGCACGAAATTATATTTTGAAAATAAATGCCGACGTTTACATTTCGGGTTTTGAAACTTTTGCACCTTCGGCGGAAAATGTATAAATATAAAAGGCTAAAGATGTGTTTTATATTTATATTTCATTTCTCCTTCCTTCCTTCTTTGCGAATCGCATCGGCGTTTTTGGCCATCTTCCAGATCACGTGACGATCAAACGGGAAGGAAATTCAAAAATCTGTCCGGTCAGATACAAGATAATATTTTTTACTATCATAATCAATAAACAGTTGCCGAATATCTTGCAGAATGGCAGAGTAGATAGGTTTTGAAAATGGCGATTTTTATAACTTACGTGACCTCGTCCCTGACCTTGAACCCGGACAAAAGTTATATCGTCGTGCAACACTCAGCGACCTCGACCCACATACTAAGTTTCATCAAGATCGGAAAGAAAAATTGTTGACGGACGGACGGACGGACATTCGGTCCGGCTTTATTAGGTCATCTCGGTAGAGATGACCTAATAAAGCTGAAGCAATAAAGGTAAACTGAAGAACTAATCGAGAGAGAGAGAGAGAGAGAGAGAGAGAGAGAGAGAGAGAGAGAGAGAGAGAGAGAGAGAGAGAGAGAGAGAGAGAGAGAGAGAGAGAGAGAGAGAGAGAGAGAGAGAGAGAGAGAGAGAGAGAGAGAGAGAGAGAGAGAGAGAGAGAGAGAGAGAGAGAGAGAGAGAGAGAGAGAGAGAGAGAGAGAGAGAGAGAGAGAGAGAGAGAGAGAGAGAGAGAGAGAGAGAGAGAGAGAGAGAGAGAGAGAGAGAGAGAGAGAGAGAGAGAGAGAGACTTCGCGCTCGGAAGCACAGAGAAGATAGATGGACACCGTGCATGCGTCCCATACTTGAGTCAGTTACTCAATGATACACGAATCCGCCGTGTGCAGGACGTCCACTAACCAGTGAGGGCGGTTTCACACTGGTGCCATATAGACATCGTTAAATACATTCCCTATGGTTGTTATAATTGTAAATAATATAAGAGGTTGAAGCCTCTATTATAATAACCAAGGAGTTTCCAACAATATGCCGTACGTGTATAGTAAAATTACGAATATTAAATCAAACAAAAACTACTCAAAAATACATTAGCCTATTTATTATTGTTTCTTGCGGAACCCCTAGCGACCTCTTGCGGAACCCTAGGGTTCCGGGGAACCCCGGTTGAGAAACACTGATATAGATAATCGTCTCTACCTCCAAAAGTATGAGGCCGATTATGATGAAACTTGGGTGGTAGGGTTATACATTGACCGAGTTGTGTGCGAAAGCGAACCATTGCTATGCATCCATCCGTTGCCTAGCAACAGCTGAATAACTCGTAAATTTTGGGTACGATGATGGAAAAAATCATATCTCCGAAACCTAGGGGCAGAGGGATTTGAACCTTTGTACATATGAGGATCTTATTGAGGACTACAATAATAAAAACTTTAGCGTTTCATTATTTCAATATTTTAGAAGGGTCGTCTCGACCCCCCAATGTACGCCCCTGCACTGGAGGAACTGCCGAGAAGGGGATTTCTCGGTGGGACGAAAATGCTTTAAATGAATGATAAAGGATAGCGGTAGCACCCAAAATCGTTATGAGGGAGATCCCACAACCTGAACCCATACTTTGACTCTCCTTCTTCCCAAATCGACGAAAAGCGTGACTCGAAATAGCCCGCCAGCCTCGTGTCACGCCCCAGAAATAGGCTATTTCAGACATAGATCCCGCATAGGTAAACAAACTCTGTGTTACCGAGGAGGGTTGCCTGACCATATTATAATCCGCCAAATCATATTGCGGTATTTTGAGGCACGCGACTTTGGTGAACACAGAGATAATATATCATTACATTTTATGGTATTTTACACAGTTTTTTTCATACTTGAGAAGCAACGTACTTCATTCAATGAGAATTACGAATTACAAATTACATAGTATATTTTCACTCAAAATGGCAGCCCTTCAAAAAATGAAGTCCCACAAATGTCAAAATTTCTCTAAAAATCGCTTTTTTTTTTAGACACACACACAAAGGTATGTTGGACGACGAAAAGGTAATTGTATCATCCGGACACCGTGTCCCCATGTTACGAATAAGTTTTCAGGGTCTGGCTTGCATTTTTTTGAAATGTAGGTGGAGACTATCCTTGATCATATCTTTAACCAGGGTCCATAAATAAAGGGTAGATTAGCTCCGGTGCACACGGTTTTTAAAACCTCAAAATTTCACTAAATTCCGCGGGCATTAGATTCCATTATTTGGTGTTCTGAGAGATAAATGATTGATGTATGTTATGGTGTAATCAGTTTCCCGAAATACACATTACTTACCGAGGATTTTGATCATCCAATTTCACCAGGATATTCTCGGATGGTCTCGGGGCCAAATTCATTAAAGATCCCTCAACAGCCTGTCTGACGTCAGCTGGCCATGGACCATTCCCGGCGAGCTAATCTACCCTTTATTTATGGACCCTGCTTTAACTAAGCATTGACCATTTCGCTCACCTGGTTTGTGAGTGACTGGCTGTGAGTGTAACACGTGTCTTGATGTCTCCACGCCATACATTTTTCTTCATGGATTTTATTTCTTTATACTTTCAGATCGTTGAATTTCAGCCTTGAATTACCGTTGATAAATCGTACCTGACATCATCCATATATAACGTGTATATAAATTTTGTCAATTTTCAATAATTGTCTGGTTGATTTATCGGCCCACTTAGCTCGGCGATTTCAATCAATTATAAGGAAACTTGACTTTGTGGACATTGCTGACGGATATCAGAGCAAGTAACAAGGTAAATTTGAAAATAACAGCTAATAATTGGTTTTATTTTCCAACTATCGGTCTTACATTATTGAAAATGCCACCGCTATGCAAAGAATCTGAGGAACCGCAAGTGGAAGGTGAAAAATGAAACTTGAGATGGAATGTGATGATGCAAATAATTCAACTTCCTCGGTGAACGATGGCAACTGCGAAAACCATCAATGTCAGACAAGTTACTCTGAATCACACAGCAGTCATTTGGATCAGCCAACTGTTGAAGCTGGATCTTACTCTGAATGCTGTGTGGAAAATGTTGATTCAAATGAGGGTGTGCTAAATAAAACTGCCCTGAGTAATGATGTTGATGACGACGATGACGAGATAGTATTGACCACTGAGATAGTTCCACGTGAAACCAAAGAACCAAGTTTTGTATTTACTACTCCGACCAGAGCCCAATTAAATGTCCTGCATCATCGATTAGCCACAACTCTAGCATCCGACTTGCCCTACAAGGTACATGGTCGTGCCCCGTACTGTGGTCATGGCATGAGACTATCGGACAGTTTTGAAGTGTGAACAATTGCTGGTGATGGAAATTGTTTTTTCCGGAATTTATCAGACACTCTCAGTGGCAACCAGTCATTGTACTACAGTACTACACAGACCTTCGCCAACGGCTCGTCCATTATGAACACCAATACAGTCACCTCCTTGAACAGCACATGTAGACTGGAGAGAATGTTCATGAACATATTAGGCTCTTGCAGATCAATGCAACTTATGCGAAGGATAGCGACATTGTCGCTGGTAGTTCTATGCTAAATATGAACATATTTGTGTAGTCAGGTACCAACCGGAAGTGGTCATTGGCAATGGCTGAAGTACTCGCCGGGCATGTTATTCCCAGTCGATGGACCAGCAGATATGTCCATATACATCAGGAACACACATTCTATCCATTTCGACCTATTATATCGTATGCACGAATCTTCCAAACCTAAACGAAATGCAATGCCAACGTTGCGGACTAAATTATCCAAGGAACAGAGAGCCCGGGAAAAGAAACGACAGCTCAGACCAGATCAAAGTTCTGAAACCGAAATTGATGAAAAAAAGTCGACTAGACAAACAGGCGGTGTATATGAAAGTAAGGAGAATAGCTGAAGTGCCTGAAGAAAAAGCTGATCGCTTAGAGAAAACTCGAACACTAACCAGAATGTCCAGAATGAATGAAACGCCAGAACAAACTAAGATCAGATTAGAGAAAGTACAGACAGCAACCAGAGTGTCCAGAATGAATAAAACGCCAGAACAAACTAAGATCAGATTAGAGAAAGATCTAACACTAACCAGAGTGTCCAGAATGAATGAAACGCCAGAACAAACAAAGATCAGATTGGAGAAAGATCTAACACTAACCAGTGTCCAGAGTGAATGAAAAGCCAGAACAAAGATCAGATTAGAGAAAGTACGGACAGCAACCAGAGTGTCCAGAATGAATGAAATGCCAGAACAAACGAAGATCAGATTAGAGAAAGATCTAACACTAACCAGAGTGTCCAGAATGAATGAAAAGCCAGAAAAAGTAAGATAAGATTAGAGAAAGCTGAGTAATTCCATGTAAAAATGGACATGAAGCATAATATTTGAAAATGTATTTTTCAAAAGGATTTCTCTTGGACGGTGTTTAGTTCGGTCTGAATTTTCATAATTTATGCGATATTTACTTCGTGGATTATGTCACGTGATTTGGCGGCCATCTTGAAAGAACTGCCTCAACGTCTTCCAACGGTAAGCTCCACCATCATTAACCTCCGCCATCGAAGATCGGAGGTGACTGTTTTCACCCCTTTCTGTTTGTTTGTTTGTTAACCTCTGCCATCGAAGATCGGAGGTTACTGTTTTCACCCCTTTCTGTTTGATTGTTTGTTTGTTTGTGAACAGTATTACGGAAAAAACTCCTCGACGGATTTCGACGAAACTTGGTGGGGGGATTAGGTATGGTCCAAGGATCATGCCATTACATTTTGGACCAAGTCCAAAGTCCAATATGGCCGCTATGGCGGCCATCTTGAAAAAATATTTGAATTTTTTTTTTAATTTCTACATGTTTTTAGTGATTTCCAACCCCCCCGCCAAAAAAAAAAATTGTTAGAGAAAAAAAACATTTTGAAACTTTTTTTTCAACAAAATTTCGATTTTTTTTTTTTTGCATATCTACATGTTATAAGTGATTTCCAACAAAAAAAGCCAAAATTATAATTGCGGCTGATTTTGGAACTTCAGGTGGATATACCCACGTAAAATCAATTTCTGTCTCAAGGATTCTAGTTATGACGAATGAATTGAGTATGGAAAAGTTAAAAGTAAAAGGGAAAGTTGCAAACTATAACTCTGTGAGCAGTTGACGTCAAATTGAATGAATAGGATATCAGGTTGACTTGAGTGACCAAGCAGTATTGGTGGCGGAGGTTTTGCACTCTACCGAGTGCTCCCCCTCTAGTTCTGTCTGTCATCATTTTGTCGAAAATATGGCTATTTGATGAATGTTTTAATCCGAAGTAGTATTCGCTGATGAATATTACTGATATAGGATCAGGCTGTAGTATAATTTTTCAAACATTTCCACTGTTGTGTACCTTTTTTTTGCATTTTATTGTACCAGATGCACATTGTTACGTCCGTTACATTTTTTTAGTGTTATTCACGTCTGCAGTCCACGGTCTAATGCCTTTTTGATCAAAATATAATTTTTTTCTTTGCAAACTCATCCATTATTTGTAAATTATACGATTTTCCTTGAGGAGTCCACTCATTTTCTGGAAAATTCAGTAACAGACGTAACATAGGAGTTGTAACGGACGTAACAGATGGTAACAGCGTCCGTTACAAAATTGTTTTGGTGTACAGCTGGGATTCGTGGATAAAGTTTGGTGAAATTGCAAGTTTAACAGGTTGGCATGTGTGTTAATATACATATTCACACATTATCTACCAATCATTGGTGCCATTATTGTTTTTAAATAGTTTCAATGGTATTTTTGGTTTTTTATCGGCCCTACTAGAGCCTATGCTCCTGTACGGATGATTTGGTGATTTTTATTGCTCTAATTGTTCTTCTGATGACTGCACATTCATCGAGGTTAATTTTCATGGAATCCCCGTCGTGAAATTTAAGAGAAAAGACACTTTAAATCCAGTTTCCAGCTTAGCGTGTACTTACAAGTACGTACTTACTTTCTTCTTTAGATGGGGAAATCAGTGGCGGAAAGAATGCGTGAGTACTGGCAAAGAATGTCGGACGAAAAGAGGTCCGCCGTACTGGACAAAGAGAAGTTGAGAAAGAAACAGGAGCGATGTCGGTGGGACGAGCAGCGCGTGATGCGCGAAAACGTTGTCGCGTGTCAGAATGAGGAAACATCGGGAACGGAAAGTTACCACCATTGTCGAGAACGTCGCGACTGCGAACTTGACGCCCGTCAAGGTTTATCGCTCATCGCAAAGTTTCGGAAAGGCGATGAACAGAGCGCAGGGTGCCTTGCCGAAAAGTTCGCGCAAGAAAAAGTGAGTCGTCAAACGACTGGCGGAGAAGTTCCACTTAATGGAGAACACTCGGCGCCAGTCCAGGAAAACACAGCAGATGTTTAAGACGGAAGACACGGTAAAACGGTTTTACCTCAGCGACGAGATATCTCGACAGATGCCCGGACGGAAGGACGTGAAAACTGTTATCATCCATGGAAAGAAAGAAAATGTGCAGAAAAAACAACTTGTTAACCTCCACCATCGAAGATGGACGGAGGTTACTGTTTTCACCCCTGTCTGTTTGTTTGTTTGTTTGTGAACAGTATTACGGAAAAACTCCTGGACGGATTTCGACGAAACTTTGTGGGGGGATTAGGTATGGTCCAAGGATCATGCCATTAGATTTTGGACTTGGTCGAAAGTCCAATATGGCCGCTATGGCGGCCATTTTGAAAAAATATTTGAATTTTTGTTTTTGCATTTCTGCATGTTTTAAGTGATTTCCAACAAAAAAATTAATTTGTTAGAGAAAAAAAAATTCGATTTTTTTTTTGGGCATTTCTGCATGCGCATCGATCTAGTTTAGTTTATTCAATCGTGGTTCAGTAGAGTCTGATCCGTTTTGACCTACAATGAATAGGATATCAGGTTCATTTAAGTGACCCAGCAGTATTGACGGCGGAGGTTTTGCACTCTGCCGAGTGCTCCCCCTCGAGTTATGACTGTAATGGAAGCATACAAACAATTCAAGCAACAACATCCAGATATAGAGATTGGAAAGTCGAAATTTGCGTCCTTGCATCCAGGAAATGTCATTCTCGTTACGGAGCGTGATCATAATGTCTGCTGTTTCCGGTATCACGAGGACTTCGACCTCCTTCTCCAGGGCGTTAGGAAAAACCTATCAACTCTACCTGATGCGCAGATGCTGATCAACGAAATCGTCTGTGGGTGGAACCTGCAGTGTTACCTCGGACACTGTGACGTTTGCGAGCAAACTGTGGATCTGTTAGTAACGACTTACTTCCAACTTAGCGACATGTCGACAACATGCGACTATCTGCAGTGGGATGACCAGTACAGGAAGTCCCCGGTTTCATCTACACTTGGCGAGACCAAGACCGAACTGATCAACCAGCTGCGCAGAATGAGACAACATGTCTTCATTTCTAAAGTTCAGCAAAGGCAAGTTAAGGTACTACGAGAAAGATTGACAAGCGAAGAGGCAGTACAACAGGAAGACTTCTCCGAGAACTTCAACATTAAATTCCAAAATGAGGTTATGAGCGCCCACTGGGCATCAAATGGTGTCACTTCCTTCGTCGTCATCAGCGATGATTTGCAGCACGACAAAGCTGCCGTTGCATGCTTTAACAGGGTCATCATGGACATCGCTAACAAAGAAGGGGTCATCAAACGTTTGCATCGTTTCTCTGATGGGGCGGCAAGCCAATTCAAAAACCGATTCTCCTTAAGTCTTCTACTCTATCGGGAGAAAGAACACAAGGATCTAACTCAGATCGATTGGTTCTTCTTCGGAACCTCACACGGCAAAGGTCCCATTGACGGAGTGGGCGGAACTGTCAAACGTGCGGTTTGGAGGCGAATACTACGCGAACAAGTCGTAGTCGGTACCGCCGAGGAGTTCGCAGCTGTCGCCTCCGAGTGCTGCCCCAACATCACCATAATATACGTGACATCAGAAGAAGTTGAAGCCGTCAGGAATGAATTGAATGACCTTTGGATGTTGAATCCTCCAAAGTCGATTCCAGCTCTCAGGTTCGTAACGCAGTAAAATCACGAAATACGTTCTAAACGTATGGTGATTATCAACATCAAAAAAATGAGGCACTATGCCGCAACATTGCATGGAAAGAATGATTTATAGTGTATTTGAAATATTGCAGGTCGCAGCATATCGTGTGCAGAGATCCTTCGGACGCCAACAGTTTATTGGTCTCGGAGGTGGTCCCTTTACAGGGATAGCTGCGGGTGCCAAATCCGTTCAGATTCAAACGCCAGCGACACTGCAATCCGAGGATGAACATGAGTCTCAGGATGACCCTCCACACCCTCCACGTGACGACGCTTCATACTCCCCGCAGGTAGAAGAAGAAGCATATTATGCGGTGGACTTTATCAGTCGTTTTTATATTGGCCGCACACTAAAGCGCAGCCAGCAAGCTGGATTTTGGGAGATGAAATTTCCTCACCAGTCTTCTGTCGGTGGCCGTAACATATTTAAATGGCCTGCCACAGACGACCTGGATAAGGTTCACGATTCAACCATATTTTATGGACCTGTTGGATTGACTGGTGTCTGCCAGTTCACAGTTGCTCAGCTGCAAGAAATAGAAACGGCGTTCGCCTCACGAATGTGAGTCGAAAGATGACTGACGTGAGGCTGAACATCCACTTGTCCGTGTTGTATGTGCACAAAACTTGGGTGCATGTACATGTATGTAGTGTGTAGTACATCATCGTAGGTATGTGCAAAGCAGACCACGCATTTCCGCATCGATGTACAGAGTATTTTGCAGGTTCTCCATCTATTGTTTTGTGGTCACGGAGTTGTGGCATTAAGTTGGTTTTGGAGTTTCTCCCCATTTTTTCAGATTTTATCACACCTTGTTATTCATTGTTTCGGGGTTGCGGCAGTTGCCAAGTGTTAACTATGTTTGCGGATCCCTATTCATGTGTTTTGTGACAATTCAATATGCCTTCCCTGCCCCCACGTCTGTCATGTTCGCTCCTCATCCCATACATCTCAGTTGATGTACTCATCAACATATTTGGTCCATTTCTCTCTGTGCCGATAGTCTGCAAGATGGATATAGATCAACATCAACAAGGCATATGCAAGCAATGAGGCTTATACAAGCTGTTAGACAA
Organism: Eptatretus burgeri; assembly: GCF_056783735.1. Taxonomy (NCBI): domain Eukaryota; kingdom Metazoa; phylum Chordata; class Myxini; order Myxiniformes; family Myxinidae; genus Eptatretus; species Eptatretus burgeri. Next base: position 129,836 of record NC_140983.1, on the reverse strand, counting down.
CCAAATGTTCGCTGATGTATGTAAGAGATTGTATCAATATCATAAAATGCGCCCGAGCATTGACTATCCAATATGTGATCGCATGAGTTACGTCCGTTACAGTGAACTTTTCAAAATATTTTAACAAACAACAGACAGATCGTATCGTTGGAATATAGAAAGTATGCTACTAATGCTTAGTTTGCTTACCGTGAATGAAAGGTATACTACAAATTCGTTATTTCGCAGGATTTAAGAATTGTGCTATGGCCAGTTTTAGTTGTGTCCATTTCGATGTTACGTCCGTTATGCCTCTTAATGTTGATTTTTGCTTTTGTCGTAGACTACACAGTGGGGTTTGTACCAATATCAGAAAGCCATAGAGACTAATTATGATATGTAATAAAGAAACTCTCTGTAATATGGCCAACCTTTTCAAAATTTCAACATTAGTGATGCAATTTTTGTCTCAATGTTACGTCGGTTACGCTGGAATTACCCATATCCCACTCATTCATACCTCAATATGCTCTAAACTCATGTGTTATAAATCTATGTTTGGACATAAATTTGCTGATCTCTTGATATTCTAATTCTCTCACATACAATTTGATATTCAGAGACCTACTAAATTTAACCTGAAATATGGATTAATAATTCATATGTAAAATTCAGTGCAAGTCCAAATAATGTCTGCATTACCTGTAAACAATACAATACATTTACGTTCAAAAATGTGTCATTACACAATAGTTTAGAGCAAATAGACTTATAAATGATCAATATATCATGCGTCCACTTTATTGCCTCAAATGCCACACAAAACAACTAGAGGGGGAGCACTCGGGAGAGTGCAAAACCTCCGCCGCCAATACTGCTGGGTCACTCAAGTGAACCTTATATCTTATTCATTAAATATGATGTCAACAGTGCTGACAGAGTTATAGTTCTTTTCCCCAACATTTTTTTTTGGGGGGAGGGGGGTTGGAAATCACTTAAAACATGTAAAAATGCAAAAAAAAAAATCGAAATTTTGTTGAAAAAAAAGTTGCAAATTTTTTTTTTCTCTAACAATTTTTTTTGGGGGGGGGTTGGAAATCACTTAAAACAAGTAGAAATGCAAAAAAAATTCTTTTTTGGGGGGGTAACAATTTTTCTTGAGGGGGGGTTGGCAATCACTTAAAACGTAAAAATGCAAAAAAAATTTTTTTCTCAAATTGTTTTTTGGGGGGGGGGTTGGAAATCGCTTAACATATGTAGAAATGCAAAAAAAATTTTTTTTCTCTAACAATTTTTTGGGGGGGTTGGAAATCACTTAAAACATGTAAAAATGCAAAAAAAAATTCTCTATTGTTTGGGGGGGTAACAATTTTTTTAGGGGGGGGTTGGAAATCACTTAAAACATGTAGAAATGCAAAAAAAAAATTCTCTATTTTTTGGGGGGAGGGGGGAAAAAAATTTGGGGGGGGGGTTGGAAATCACTTAAAACATGTGGAAATGCAAAAAAAAAAAAAAAAAAATTTCTCTTAACAATTTTTTCTTTTTTGAGGGGAAAAATTTCCAAAATTTAATGGCATGATCCTTGGACCAGACCTAACCCCCCCATCAAGTTTCGTCGAAATCCGTCGAGGAGTTTTTTCCGTAATACTGTTCACAAACAAACAAACAAACAGAAAGGGGTGAACACAGTAACCTCCATCCATCTTCGAAGATGGCGGAGGTTAAAGATTTAATCGGTGTTTAATTCTTGAAGATAAATATTTTTAAAATTTTTAACATTTTTGGAAGCAGCTTCGTGTGACCTTTCATTTTAAACTTACTTCATTTATATATCATTTGTATGTGAATACTACTTTCTTGAATAAGTTTTTGAAGGAAGGCATTAAGTACAATCATGTACCAATGAGATTATCAACAAATAAAGGTCTCCAGATATCCATTTTTCATTCCATTTAATGTACCACAATTTCACTAAAAATGTCATTTATTTGGGTAACAATTTGCTTGCACTCTGCAACTGCTTAAAATTGCTGAGAATACATTTCCAAGAGTCTAGGAATTTCCACAGCTGGGGGCCTGAGGCCCCCAGACCCCCGTCTTTTATTTTCACCTCGCTGCGCCAGGCAGCCACCTGAAATTTTCCATACATGGAGGTGATTTGAAAAGTGTGGAGAACCCTGTACATGGGAATAATACTTTCCATGCAACCCAAATGGCCGCTTAGCAACGGGGCCAAACAACAGATGCGGCTCTTCAGATGCTTCAGCCGTCCATCAGACACACTCTGATCGTGCCAAATGTCCTCGAGGAGCTGCATCCTGCCGATATCACTCGAGACACATGTGAGCCAGTATTCACTGCTCCTGTTGACGAGGCCTGGTTCAGGAAATCTGAAGAAAACAACTATTCCGTGAAACGAGCAGAAGCTGCAGACCAAGCATTCTTTCTACATCGTCAAGATTTGGAGACAAGACCTTAATGGACAGTATTCAATCAATCAATCTTGTCAGTGGAACCACAGCAGACAGCACGAGGATACTTGCCCATAATCCTTGCTCCGGCTCATGAATTAGATCCTTTAAATACAGTTGTGAACAGATGCATGGCAATATCTTCACATTTTGGACAGGAGCATACAGTGCTCACGGTGGACCAAGCACTCTACTGCAGAATAATGGGACTAAATAAAAGTGGTCTGTTCCAGAATACCAAGATAAGTTAATTCCACGGCTTTGTGGTTTCCATATCTCGATGAACTTTCTAAAGGCTACAGGAGATCATATGGATGGATCTGGATTTATGGAGGTGTGGGTGGAGAGTGGATTGCTGGGTCAAGGTACAGCAGAGCTTGTTCTTTCAGGAAAGGCATACAACAAGGGTATGAAGGCTCACAGACTCACCTTACAACAACATCAGCACTTACAAGGCCTGTGGCGACTTTTTGTGCCAACCTTTCTTTCGTTTGTTGCCGAAGCAGATAATAAATGCCAAGCCGAGCTTTCCACAATAGTCGCCGATGACAAGCCTGAACAAATTTCAGAACTGGTGTCCTTTCTGATGCAGGAACGGTTTTGCAAGCTTGTGACAGATTTTGTTGAAAGTAAATCTGATGATGTGAACTTCATCTTCTGGTGGCAGTACGTGGACATGGTCTCCACATTGTTGCAGTTCACGAGAGCCCGGAGCGATGCTATCTGGGACCTTCATCTTCATTCCTTCAGTCAGACGTTGCCATATTTCAAGCGGCATGACCACCTGAACGATGCAAAATGGGGTCCAGTATATCTCGCTGAAATGCACCAACTTCCAGAGGCCGTCGTCAGAGTTTCAAAGGGGGGATTTTGTTGTCAAGCGATCCACTCAAACCCTGAACCAAGCACATTCAGACCAAGCCATGGACTATGGAGTGGATAAATGCCACAGGAAAGAAAGGTGGTGGAATCATTGGTATCACCAAAACAACATCAGCACTGCTCAGGTGGATCCTTTCAGATAATCCGAGACCACACATGGCAGCCGAAACCCATGCTACAACCTTTGTCTTGGGAGTACACAACCTTCACAACGAAGCTACCAAATCACGACAAAAGCGTGACAACGATAATGAGAGTGTCTTGCTGTCGACCTTCCAGGTACTCAATGTGTTTTCAACTGTTTCACACCCAGAGACGTTGCAAAACATTGCCACAAAGGACGTGACGACAGCAGCAATAGAAGATTCCTTACTTCGTGCCAAAAAAACGAGGACAAGGGGAAATCACTGACTTTGTGAAGAAGAGATTGATTGTCGCAGAGCATCATGACAAAAAACCATGACAATACAAGAAAACGATCCTGAAGGCAGACAGAAACGTCCTCCAACGTCCAATTACTGAATATGAAGCCGGTCGTCCGGTTGACTTGCCATCTGTGCTAAAGCATGAGCTTCATGCAGTCCGTTTGTCACTTGCAGGAATGAATGGAATGGTACACTCCGCACTGGGAACAAGTCAGTTCTGGCAGATGACGAGGAAATTAAAACTTAATAAAAATAAATAAAGTTTAAAAATAAATAAAACAAAAAATTAAATATAAAATAAATCTATATATAAATATATATGGAACTCTAATTGTAGCCGCCTGCACGTGGTGAGTTGTGGGGACGTTCACAGAAACATTTGAGTGAACCAGCTAAGAGCTGCAACAAAAAGAGTTTTTTTCGGTATTTATGAATCAAGGTGTCAATAACAATCGGATATATCCTGAAAAAACGGTCGTTTTGTCTCAAAATTTCAGTGTGTACTCTCCAACCAAATCCCTCCCTTCCTCCTCCCACTCTCCTCTTCCCTCGCTCCTCCCACTCCCTTCCTTCTCCCACTCCCCTTCCTCCTCCCACTCTCCTCTTCCCTCGCTCCTCCCACTCCCCTTCCTCCTCCCACTCTCCTCTTCCCTCGCTCCTCCCACTCTCCTCTTCCCTCGCTCCTCCCACTCCCCTTCCTCCTCCTCCCACTCTTCCCTCGCTCCTCCCACTCCCTCCTCTTCCCTCGCTCCTTCCACTCCCCTCCCCTTCCTCCTCCCACTCCCCCACCCATAATATGGAATAGGCAAAGCCGAGAAGCGAACGTAGAATTCTCCTTACATTCGCTTCTGACTTTACATAAAACTTGTTCACAACTGTATACTTGCCAACTATACCGTGGTACATGTAAGCGCTGCACAGCTGATGATTTTGACGCAATTTCCGGTTACTTCGGCCTGGATTCGGGATCAGCGATCAAATAATGTAAATCACGATTAAAAAATATTTTTTGATAATGCGGGAGATATCTTTATGAAAATTAACTTTGGGAAAAAAAATAATTGAATAAATAAATGAATGATCACTTCTGGTCAAGAATAAAATAAATTAAAAGTTCCGGAAAGAGTTTCGAAATCACTCCCGGTAATGTTAAATACAAAATAAACACTTCCTGTCATGAAAAAAATCACCTTCGGAAGGAGAAAATTAACTTTGGGGAAAAATAATTGAATAAATAAATAAACACTTCCGGTCATGATCTCCCGGCATGCATCATTCCCCATGACAAAAACCGGAAACAAAAAAAAAACCAGAAGCAAAATGGTCATAGCCGACACGGATTCACAATTGGCAGGGTATTGTGTTGTTTTTGTTGTTTCCTATTCTCTCATGTGCACACGTCAAGTAATATTCACACGATAGAAATAAAACCCAATCGTGTTTATACACCGCACAGCGTTTAACAACAACCGGAAGCAAAAGGTCATATCCAACGACACCGATTCCAAATAGCCAGGGGTATTGTGTTGTTGTTGTTGTTGACCTATCCTCTCACGTGCACGCGTTAAGTATGAAGCTCACTGCGTTCGCTATCAATGCCCCAAGAATGTGTCAAAAAATTGTAATTTGGCAGCCATTTTGTTTGTGCTAATTAGATGGTAAAAAACTCAACATTCGGTTTGGGAACCGGGTTAATCAAGTTTATCATTCCCTAATTATGTTAAAAAGTGAGGTTCCCAACTTCTACCCAAAATGCACCTCGCGGTCACATGTCTCGGAAAACCCTTGTGTGGAGGACTCGGTCATGTACAATCCCAACCGAGCACTAAATCCTGAACACGGATCTTCACCCCTCGACTCACTCACTATTTAAACAGCGCAACAAGGGGAAAACGGGTCTCAAGAGAGAGAAACAAGGGGAATGTAAAATACTCAAACAAAATGGCGGGAAGGGAGATGGTGAAAATAAAATGGCGGTTTGTGGCGTCTCTTCACCGTCACACAGAATCGATCTTTGATACAGAAGGACATTTGACCCATCGTGACTTCGCTACATTAAAACCACATTAATTAAATCGATCATTTTATCTGAGTTTACTGGGGAGGGAGAGGACGGAGAACATGGAGACAGACACACAGACATCGGTTTCAGACGAGTCTGACCGTAACGAGCCCTCTCAGCACCACCATCTTCACAGGGACATCCCAGGAGCACTGGCTGGACGAGGTCTCTGGATTTTCGTGCCGATTCCTTCGTAAACGTCTCTCGTGGAGCCTTCGGTGAGGACGTGAACAACTCACCACAAAACTCACCACACAAGTCACAACAAAACTCACCACACAACTCACCACACAACTCACCACAAAGCTCCTTTCACCAATTCACCTTCGCTCTCCTTCGGCTCACGTGACCCCGCCCTTTTATACAACTGTCACTTGTCGTCTCGCTCACTCCTTCCCGCCCTGGCCCCGCCCTCCGCGTTCTCATGTCGCTCATTCGCCCGCCCTGGCCCCGCCCTCCGCGTTCTCATGTCACTCATTCGCCCGCCCTGGCCCCGCCCTCCGTGTTCTCATGTCACTCATTCGCCCGCCCTGGCCCCGCCCTCCGCGTTCTCTTGTCGCTCATTCGTTCCCGCCCTGGCCCCGCCCTCCGCGTTCTCATGTCGCTCATTCGCCCGCCCTGGCCCCGCCCTCCGCGTTCTCATGTCGCTCATTCGCCCGCCCTGGCCCCGCCCTCCGCGTTCTCATGTCGCTCATTCGTTCCCGCCCTGGCCCCGCCCTCCGCGTTCTCTTGTCGCTCATTCGTTCCCGCCCTGGCCCCGCCCTCCGTGTTCTCATGTCGCTCATTCGCCCGCCCTGGCCCCGCCCTCCGCGTTCTCATGTCGCTCATTCGTTCCCGCCCTGGCCCCGCCCTCCGCGTTCTCTTGTCGCTCATTCGCCCGCCCTGGCCCCGCCCTCCGCGTTCTCATCTCGATGTCAATTGATTTTATAATATCAATCTCTATTATATCATTATATTACATGAATTATACAATTATATCAACATATCAATCTCACAAATGAGAGTTCATCCACCTGAATGAAGGGGGTAGAGGTCGAAGTGAGGAGGATTTACTGATTTGTATTGGTGGGGCGGGAGGGGGGGGTTAGAGTTAGAACCAAGTTGTATGGGGGGGAGGGATATGGGTCGAAATTAGGAGAGTTCACCAACATATATTGGGGGGGGGTGGGGTAAGGGGAAAGGACACGAATGTTCGTGATGTTCAAGGTATTCACATTCCAATCTTCGTGACCACATGAAGTCTTACAATGAGTTAAGGAGAGAGATTTACTGGTCACGTTAACCATCGCTAACGAGTACCCGCTTGTGTGTGGATAAAAACGGAGACCGTCCCGGTCACACCGATGGCCTCGCGGCTCCATATGAACCAGAGTCCCTTTATAGAGAGGGTGGCGACATAGAGGGTCCGGAGAAATCGAGTCACGTGATTGCGTGGAGCCATTTTGAGTCCATCGCGGACAGGATCGGACGCATACCGGGCACGTTTTAACGTTCCCGCTGTACGCAGCGTCCCCATTCGTGTTTTACATCGATTTTACTACAAAATGACAGGTTGTTGCGCCTTTGGGTGCACAGATAGAACGGAGAAGGGATTCAAGATGTATAGATTTCCATCAGATGCTAAAAGACGGAAAATCTGGGAGAACAGAGTCAGTCGTGTTGGATGGAAAGCAACTTCTTGGTCAGTTCTCTGCCAGGTCAGTGTGATGGTGGTAATGGTCCCATATGTGTATACTTGTGTGCTGCGAGTGAGACTGGCCTTTGCTTTGGCTTTCCAGGCTTGTTATCCATTACTCGTGGATTAATTAGCAATTGAAGGGGAAGGCATCTTTATTTAAAATTAAGTTTGAGTTGGAGTCTTCGAGCCAGAACAATTAATATAGGGTCAAGATCATGTCTCCAAAGCCAGACTCAGACTCAAAGTCAAAGTCAAACTAAAGTCAAAACAAAGACGAATGAACGGAGAACTGATCCGGGCTAACTCGGCCCACTCTTCAAAGGCAGGGTTAGGGTCAACACTAACCCTAACCCTAAACCTGACCCTAAGCCTAAATCTAACCATAACCCTAAACCCTAACCCTAGCTTTTAAGAGTAGGCTATACCAAAGATTTAAAATCAATTGGTGTGGGTGTAGACTGCCGGATCTCAGGATACTAAACAGGTCGACACCCCATAGAAGCATAGAAGGGAGCCAGCCCATCTAACTTCGGAGTGTAGAATGGTCGGGACTGGCTTTTACACGAGTGAATGACAGGCTTTGTTTTTTAACAAAATTATGTCATTTGCTATAAAAGTGGAAGGTTACAGGTTCACGGTTTGAGTATTAATCGTAAACGAGTTCAAAGCCTTTCACAATGGTCTCCGAGACGTTCGTAAAACAAATAATAAAATAAGTTTTCTTTGTTGTACTTTCACGTGGAAGATATGATTATTGTCATTCAAATTTTCAGTGATGCTTCAGAAAAAATTTGCTAGAAACCAATTCATGCCAGTTATACAGTTGTATGCCACAACTGAGAAAGAAGGGGGGCATGCATTGAATGTATGTATTTGTCTCTGTTGATTTGAATGTGTGAGGACATTAACTTGTGTTTGTGTGTGTGATTTTCAATTTATAATTTGTATGTGTGTGTGTGATTGTAAATATGTAATTTGTATGTGTGTGTGTGATTGTAAATATGTAATTTGTATGTGTGTGTGTGATTGTAAATATGTAATTTGTATGTGTATTAGAGATTGTGTGTGTGTGTGTGAGAGAGAGAGAGAGAGAGAGAGAGAGAGAGAGAGAGAGAGAGAGAGAGAGAGAGAGAGAGAGAGAGAGAGAGAGAGAGAGAGAGAGAGAGAGAGAGAGAGAGAGAGAGAGAGAGAGGGGGAATGAGGGGCAGTGTGGGGTGGGCTAATCTATTTTTGGTGGGATTAATATGTGATCGGCAACATGCAGCAAAGTTTAGATTAATAATTTAAATATGAAAATTAAACAAAACACAAATATGTACCCACACACGATAAACAAGGTCAAACAACTGCAGAACTACAAAGATAACTGTTATCATTGTATTGTACATGTACACGTATAAACAGGGAGGTGGGAGTTCGAGTCTCGCTCTCGCCTCCCTGAAGTTAAAATGAGGTTGAAATAAGCATCACGTGGACTTGTCTAGTTCATCCCTTCTTTGTCATGGTGCGAAATGTCTGACTGTTTAATCACAACCAGCTCTGTGAATTTCTTCTTTATCATATGGCTCTTGGTTGTCATAAATATTCTATTTTTATTTGTCATCTTCACATAATTTGTTCATGATCAACATGGAAAAGCCAATTCCCATCTCTCATACACGGAGAACATCATGGAATACACGGTTCAATGAACTAGCGCCAACCGGCGGCTCCGCACTCACACCGCACTGAATGGACTCAAAATGGCGTCAAATCCTTAGTTGTCGCTACTCTCTCTATAAAGGGACTCTAGAATGGGGGTGATGGTGGGTCTGTGGGAGGGGTGAATGGGGGTGATGGTGGGTCTGGGGGAGGGGTGTGTGGGGGTGATGGTGGGTCTGGGGGGGGGGTGAATGGGGGTGATGGTGGGTCTGGGTGAGGGGTGTGTGGGGGTGATGGTGGGTCTGTGGGAGGGGTGAATGGGTGTGGTAGTGGGTCTGGGGGAGGGTGAATGGGGGTGATGGTGGGTCTGGGGGAGGGGTGAATGGGGGTGATGGTGGGTCTGGGGAGGGTGTGTGGGGGTGATGGTGGGTCTGTGGGAGGGGTGAATGTGGGGGTGATGGTGGGTCTGGGGAGGGGTGAATGGGGGTGATGGTGGGTCTGGGGGAGGGGTGTGGGGGTGATGGTGGGTCTGTGGGAGGGGTGAATGGGTGTGGTGGTGGATCTGGGGGAGGGTGAATGGGGGTGATGGTGGGTCTGGGAGAGGGGTGTGTGGGGGTGATGGTGGGTCTGGGGGAGGGGTGAATGGGGGTGATGGTGGGTCTGGGAGGAGGGGTGAATGGGGGTGATGTGAGTCGGGGGAGGGGTGAATGGGGGTGATGGTGAGTCTGGGGGAGGGGTGAATGGGGGTGATGGTGGGTCTGGGAGGAGGGGTGAATGGGGGTGATGGTGGGTCTGGGGGAGGGGTGTGTGGGGGTGATGGTGGGTCTGGGGGAGGGGTGTGTGGGGGTGATGGTGGGTCTGTGGGAGGGTGAATGGGGGTGATGGTGGGTCTGTGGGAGGGGTGCGTGGGGTGATGGTGGGTATGTGGGAGGGGAGCGGAGTGATTGTGAGTGTGTGGGGGTGATGGTGGGTCTGGGGGAGGGGTGTGTGGGGATGATGTTGGGTCTGGGGGAGGGGTGTGTGGGGGTGATGGTGGGTCTGGGGGATGGGTGTGTGGGGTGATGGTGGGTCTGGGGGAGGGGCGAATGGGGGTGATGGTGGGTCTGTGAAACGGGTACTTTTACCCACTTTTCCCGTTGTGGAAGAAAAACTCAGCCCAGACGAGTTTTCCCCTTCAATTGAATTCATTAATTGTTTTAATGTTCGCCTGGGAAAATAGATTCCGGATAAAAGTCGCTCCGAATCCATAGTTCCAGTCCGGTTTTTGTTACTCGCCCGCTGTTTTGGCACCACGTGATCCTCGTCACACTCACCTCTTCCGCCATTTTGCGGACCTTCCTCTGGTAAAATTTTGTGCTTCACCTTTCTCTGTGTGGCCCCTGATCGTGACGAACCCTCAAAGAAGGGGAATGGGGATGAGAGAACGGAATGTTGGGAGGTTCGTTTCCCTGAGACCTAATAACGGGGTTTAGGCCCCGTTCCGCACTCGAGGAGGGGAGGGATGAACGATCACGCAGTTCTTTTAGGGAGGTCGAGGCTCAGGAAGCGAGTACATCGCAGATCAAAGGAAATCGGTCCTTGGAGGGAGCTGTGATGGAGTGGAGGGGGACAAGGGGAACCCCTGAGATCCGAGATCCTCCATTTGAATAACCCGCAATGTACATCATGGACACGTTACTGACCGCAGCTCAATTCCTCAACTGTCAGGATCAGCACAGTCGGCCCGGTTAGTGGAGAGGGATCCGGGAGGGGGACGGTTGGTGAGTTGGGGACGGGATATCACCTGCGGTATGACGTCATCACCGTGTCGGGTAAATCCGTGCTCCTCCCACCTCTTCACACATCGTTGTTCCCTCCACCACACAGGGTGGACGGACGTTATGTTTTTGGATTCGCAAGATATCCCTTATTTTCGAGTTTTCCGTCTTTGTGTGTGTGTGTGTGTGTGTGTGTGTGTGTGTGTGTGTGTGTGTGTGTGTGTGTGTGTGTGTGTGTGTGTGTGTGTGTGTCTGCAACGCGAGGCTCCACAGCACAAACCAGCAAACCGATTTCGATGAAACTTGGTGATAAGGTGCCATATGGGCTGGGAGTGTGCACGTTTGAGTTTCGTTGCTAAGCAACCACCCGTTGCTTTGCAGCGGCCGAAAAACCGCGTTCACTATTTTCAATACTTGTCCTTCAGTTTTGAATGTGGAGAAACGAGACTTCGGAATTAAACACTTCGAGATATTTAGAAAATTTTACTCAAGCGGATTTTTGATTGAGGTTTTATTTTTCAAATGGTAGTCCTTCAAAAATCGGGTGTCTATTTACCGTCATTTTTAGCTCGCCTGTTCGAAGAACAGAGAACTATAGCGATACCCCCCGGCGTGAGCGTGAAAATGTTCAAGTTTTTGGTGCAAGTTCTTTTTTCCTTTCCAATGTTTTTATCTACCACACTATTTTTTTATACGCCCAATATATATAAATATATATATAAAGAAAATATATATATATATATATATATATATATATATATATATATATATATCTTTATATATATATCGGGGCGTATTATGTGATGCCGGTCGTCCGTCCATCCGTTCCTGTCCGCACTCTAACTCCCAAAGTTTTCAACTTTCACGTTTCATATTTGGTACATAGGTACAGACTGTGGAGACGGTGTGTCGTGACATACGTTCATCATCTAAAGTGGTTGCCATGGCAACCAGGATGCTGTTTTCCATCCGTTCCTGTCTGCACTCTCCCAAAGTTTTCAACTTTCACGTTTCATATTTGGTACATAGGTACAGACTGTGGAGATGGTGTGTGTTGACATACGTTCCTCATCTAAAGTGGTTGCCATGGCAACCAGGATGCTGTTTTCCATCCATTCCTGTCCGCACTCTCACTCCCAAAGTTTTCAACTTTCACGTTTCGTATTTGGTACATAGGTACAGACTGTGGAGACGGTGTGTCGCGACATACGTTCGTCATCTAAAGTGGTTGCCATGGCAACCAGGATGCTGTTTTCCATGTAGTAACACAATTCTGTATATACCTTCTTGTCCGGGCGTATATTGTGCTCACTTGCGCTCTTGATACTGATTGCAATATACAAATACATATATTGCTTTAAAATTATTTGGATCAGACTTCACTGCAATGCTTTATTAAAAATATTAATTATTAGACGAGTCTTTTAAAAAGATAAATGTATAAACAGGCGAACATTGGGTGGCTTTGACACCAACTCTGGTTTATGAGGGGCTTAGGGAAGTGGGCGGAGTTCAGGGAAAGTGGACGTGGTTGATGAAAAGTGGGAGTGGCGTATGAAAGGAGGCGCAGCTTATGGGAAGTGGGCGTGGCTTATAAAAAGTGGGCGTGGCTTACGAAAAATAATGTGTGGCTCAGGAGGTGGTCAAACAAGAGCATTGAGAGAAGTTTATCGGGTTTTGCATATGTGTGTGTGTGTGTGTGTGTGTGTGTGTGTGTGTGTGTGTGTGTGTGTGTGTGTGTGTGTGTGTGTGTGTGTGTGTCTGTCTGCAACGCGAGGCTCCACAGCACAAACCAGCAAACCGATTTCGAAGAAACTTGGCGACAGGTGCCATATGAGGTGGGAGTGTGCGCGTTTGAGTTTCTATGTTGCTATGCAGCGGCCGAAAAACTGCGTTCACTCTTTTCAATACTTGTCCTACAGTTTTGAATGTGGAGAAACGAGACTTCGAATTAAACACTTCGAGATATTTAGAAAATTTAACTCGAGCCGATTTTTGATATATTGTTGTGGTGCCGGGTTCGGAAGCGAGAACGAACGTCAGATGGAGCAGTAGTTGGGCTGATTGCTACCGAAAACAGGAATTGAAAGGTCGTCACCCCGGATAACTCCAGAATCGACGGGCCACTTAAAGGACCGTTGTCACCAATATTTCGACGGTGTGAGGTAGGGTCCACTTGTCTATTCCCATTTACCTAAGTACTCATGCCGTCTAGCTACCGGGGAAAACCACACTCTCGACGGACCTCGGGCAGAACGGGCCGTTTCCTGAGACCGATCCGGGTGTAATCCGAGCGGGGATTACCACGATCCGTCGGTCCAAATGAACAATTTACGGCACGAACGGCCTCCCTAATTCCCAGTATGCACCGTGCTAAACCAATGAACGAAAGTGACAGACAACGAGTTGGTACATTGAACAATTGGGGGTTTATTTATCATGGGGCAGGGAAGCATAAAGAGCAGAATTAAAACCGAATATGAGAAATGCAATTTACAAGGAACACAGGCACTTAACAGTTTCTACTTTCAGGCGGGGTCCACGGACACACACACACACACACACACACACACACACACACACACACACACACACACACACACACACACACACACACACACACACACACACACACACACACACACACACACACACACACACACACACACACACACACTGCTAGAATTATAGATAGAAGATAGATAATACATAATGTGCCATTGGACCATTGCGTATTTTTGGAACTTACTTTTAAAAAATGAGTTGCTTAATTTTTTTTTTTTTGATAATATCGATATACCGGTATATACCACGCTGACCCTAAGAGTACATCGATATAGAAAAAAATGGATATCGACAGAGCCTATTTGCTTTCTTCTCTGAAACTACACACACAATTTCAATGAAACTTGACCACAATATTCCTCATTTGTGATGAACCAAAGTTTATCGATCACAAAATCTGCACTGATTATGGGGGTCTCCGAGGGAGGGTGGGGGGGGGCTCTGATGATGCATTTTTAGATACTGTCCAGTTAATTATCTTGCCAAAACGAAGTTTTTGCAAGATATGTTAGTCAGCTTGTATGTTTTTTTTTTGTTTTGTTTGTAATCACGTATAAAAAATTCTGCAGAGCACAGTTATCATTGGAAATTTTTGTAACTTCGCATATCAGAGGCCTATAGAGGTCCCTTTCAGCGCACAAAATTTTGAAGGTCAAGGTCAAAGGTCAAGGTCACTTTGTCGCAAATCAGGGGAGTCGACGAAACCCTTATTTTTTGAGTAATTTTGATCGGATCGTCTTCAAACTTCATGGGAATATAGTTCATGGTCTGGTGCTCAGCTGATTAATTTTTGGTGGCGATTGTCCTTGACCTTCATATGTTTTTTTTTTGTCTGTAATCACGTATAAATCACTCTGCATAGCACAGTTATCATTGGAAATTTTTGTAACTTCGCATATCAGAGGCCTATAGAGGTCCCTTTCAGCGCATAAAATTTTGAAGGTCAAGGGTCAAGGTCATTTTGTCGCAAATCAGGGGAGTCGACGAAACCCTTATTTTTTGAGTAATTTTGATCGGATCGTCTTCAAACATCATGGGAATATAGTTCATGGTCTGGCGCTCAGCTGATTAATTTTTGGTGGCGATTGGCCTTGACCTTCATGGTTAGCACCTGAGGTCAAACATATTTGACCCCAAGGTCAAATTTTCAAGTTTTAGGAACCATATCGTGTAGTACCTCAAATTGAACACCTCGATAAGTGCTTTCTAGATATGTCAAGCTTGAGACATTATGACGTCATTTGGTGACGTTATGAGGCAAACACATATTTTTCATGGTTCCTCTGTAGAACGATTCTCATCGGAATCTCTCGTAGGCAGATATTCCTCAAGGAGTCGCTCCTGGTGGATAGCAGCTCTGTTCACCTCAGTGTGACCTTAAAGAAGTCACACTTGGTCACCTTTTGGCAAGAAGCAGGGTGACATTGGTTTTATTTTGTGTTCCCTTGTCTTTTCAGACAAAGAAATGAAAATCATTTCTTTTACCAACTCTGCCCCGTTCGAGACAGAAGATTATTTCAATCAGAAAATACCTTCTTGTCAGGACAATGACAAATCGTGCAGCGTCTCTTTCAACAACCACAAAAGTTGTTTACAGGTGATCAAGCAGATCCAAGGAAACGAGAAACTCCACAAGTGTTTCGTTTGTAACGAGGCATTTACTATTTCATCAAATTTATCTCAACATACAATACTGCATACCGGGAAGAAACCCTTCAAATGTTCCGTTTGCAACGAAGCGTTTAGTACTTCATCAAATTCACATCGTCGCCAAAATATACATTCCACTGATAAACTCTACATATGTTCCATGTGTCACAATGCAGTTGGTGATTCATCAACTTTACATCGACATGAACGAAGACATATGGGGGTTAAACCCTACAAGTGTTCTCTGTGTCACGAGGCATTTACTGATTCATCATCTTTACATCAACATGAACGAATACATTCCAGGGATAAACCGAACAAGTGTTCTGTGTGTAACAAGGCCTTTGTTTCTTCATCATCTTTACATAAACATGAACGAATACATTCGGGGTGTAAACCCTACCAGTCTTCTGTGTGTAACAAGACATTTACGGATTCATCATCGTTACATAACCATGAACGAATACATTTTGGGGATAAACCCTACAAGTGTTCTGTGTGTAACAAGGCGTTCAATCAATCATCAACTTTATGTAAACATGAACGAGTACATTCTGGGGATAAACCCTACAAGTGTTCTGTTTGTAACAAGGCGTTTCATCAATCATCAAATTTACATGACCATGAACGAATACATACGGGGTATAAACCCTACAAGTGTTCTTTTTGTAACAAGGCGTTTAATCAATCCTCAACTTTACATAACCATGAACGAATACATTCCGGGGATAAACCCCACAAGTGTTCTGTTTGCAACAAAACATTTTCTTCTTCGTCAAATTTAAATATCCATGAACGAATACATACGGGGTGTAAACCCTACAAGTGTTCTGTTTGTAACAAGGCATTTAATCAATCATCAAATTTACATTCCCATGAACGAATACATTCCGGGGATAAACCCTACAAGTGTTCTGTTTGTGACAAGACATTTATTTATTCATCAAATTTATCTCATCATCAAAAAATACACACGAAGATACAACAGAGGTGCGAGAACCCAGCGACTTGTTGCGTGAATCCCGTGTTATCAGGGAAATAACAAAATACCGGGATCTGGAAAATGAAGTCAAAATATCCTGGAAGTTGAAGAGTGTCGCCATTGTGTCAGTGACAGCTGGAGCTACTGGAGTAATAAAGAAGAACCTCAATGAGATCTTTAAAATATCTCTGGGAGTGAATATTACTACAAACTAACTACAGTTGGAGACTACCTGCAGTTCAGTGACGATCCTGAAAATATCCATCAAAACAAAACAAGAAAATACAACTTGCTCGACAAACATGACCCTTTACCAAAATGGAGATGGATATATACACACACACACACACACACACACACACACACACACACACACACACACACACACACACACACACACACACACACACACACACACACACACACACACACACACACACTCACACACACACACACACACACACACACACACACACACACACACACACACACACACACACACACAATCACATGATAAGTATAGATTTTCAACTTGAACTGGAATCTTTTTTTGTTTCTTAAACTTTGGGATATCTTTAATCCCATATCTGTGTTTGTTCTTCCTCTTGTCGGAAGTTCTTCACATCACTTGTCATGGTTTATTCTTTGCACGTCCTTATGATCAGGTGTACAGGTGTGAACCATTAAATTGTTTGTTTTTCCCAATCGTTTCAGCCTTCATCTTTGATAACTTTCCCATTATTTATTTTACCAAGTAACACTACTCACACACAGGTGCATCCTTGGAGATGAGTTACAGCAACATACTGTTGTTGCGAAGGAGAAAATGCTTTCACATCGAGGGAAAAACTCAAGGAACCTCGTGAATACAGGGGGCTATATTTATTTATATAAAAAACACATTGATAAACAAGAAAAAGAGCAATCAGAGATTGCAGACCCTCACCAGAACTTTGTTTGTGTGGTGTAAGTGTACTTTTATGTCGTGAATTTTGTGTGACGTTTGTGTACTGGTGTGTTGCATAATGAATAAGAGACAATTATAACTGCCACTTTATCACTGCTGGCAGTGATGACCGGGTTCCAAGAAGTCCCGCTTTGATGCAACCCTACTTTGATCAGACACCTGACCTTGACCCATGAAGTGTTTTTTAATTAATATTATTAATTATTAAATTGAATTTGGAATGGGATTAAAATAAATTCAAATCAAATGGAAGACCAAACAGACACAGTCCTGCATTGGAGTAATCAGAAGGGACTCAAACAAGCAAAAATAAAAGATGAAGACATCAGTAGGATGAAGTCATGAGTCATCATCATCATGATTCGCATTTGCGCTGTTACTCCTCTCCCTCAAACCCGTCCAGGAACAGCCAAGTGAGGTTGATGAAAAAAAAAAATTTTTAAACCCCATATCAAAAAAATTAATAATTCTGGCTGCCAGACCATACATCCAATCAAGTTTAAATTTAAAACATGTATTCCCCATCACCACTAGAATTTAAAACATGTATTCCCCATCACCACTAGAATTTAAAACATGTATTCCCCATCACTACTAGAATTTAAAACATGTATTCCCCATCACCACTAGAATTTAAAACATGTATTCCCCATCACTACTAGAAGTTAAAACATGTATTTCCCATCACTACTAGAATTTAAAACATGTATTCCCCATCACCACTAGAATTTAAAACATGTATTCCCCATCACCACTAGAATTTAAAACATGTATTCCCCATCACCACTAGAATTTAAAACATGTATTCCCCATCACCACTAGAATTTAAAACATGTATTCCCCATCACCACTAGAATTTAAAACATGTATTCCCCATCACTACTAGAATTTAAAACATGTATTCCCCATCACCACTAGAATTTAAAACATGTATTCCCCATCACCACTAGAATTTAAAACATGTATTCCCCATCACTACTAGAATTTAAAACATGTATTCCCCATCACCACTAGAATTTAAAACATGTATTCCCCATCACTACTAGAAGTTAAAACATGTATTTCCCATCACTACTAGAATTTAAAACATGTATTCCCCATCACCACTAGAATTTAAAACATGTATTCCCCATCACCACTAGAATTTAAAACATGTATTCCCCATCACCACTAGAATTTAAAACATGTATTCCCCATCACCACTAGAATTTAAAACATGTAGTCCCCATCACTACTAGAATTTAAAACATGTATTCCCCATCACCACTAGAATTTAAAACATGTGTTCCCCATCACTACTAAAATTTAAAACATGTATTCCCCATCACCACTATAATTTAAAACATTTATTCCCCATCACTACTATAATTTAAAACGTATTCCCCATCACTAGTAGAATTTAAAACATGTATTCCCCATCACTACTGGAATTTAAAACATGTATTCCCCATCAACACTAGAATTTAAAACATGTATTCCCCATCACCACTAGAATTTAAAATGTATTCCCCATTACCACTAGAATTTAAAACATGTATTCCCCATCACCACTGGAATTTAAAACATGTATTCCCCATCACCATGAGAATTTAAAACATGTATTCCCCATCACCACTAGAATTTAAAACATATATTCCCCATCACCACTAGAATTTAAAACATGTGTTCCCCATCACTACTAGAATTTAAAACATGTATTCCCCATCACTACGAGAATTTAAAACATGTATTCCCCATCACCACTGGAATTTAAAACATGTATTCCCCATCACCACTAGAATTTAAAACATGTATTCCCCATCACCACTAGAATTTAAAACGTATTCCCCATCACCACTAGAATTTAAAACTTGTATTCCCCATCACCACTAGAATTTAAAACATGTATTCCCCATCACCACTAGAATTTAAAACATGTATTCCCCATCACTACGAGAATTTAAAACATGTATTCCCCATGACCACTGGAATTTAAAACATGTATTCCCCATCACCACTGGAATTTAAAACATGAATTCCCCATCACCACTACAATTTAAAACATGTATTCCCCATCACTACGAGAATTTAAAACATGTATTCCCCATCACCACTACAATTTAAAACATGTATTCCCCATCACCACTGGAATTTAAAACATGTATTCCCCATCACCACTAGAATTTAAAACGTATTCCCCATCACGACTAGAATTTAAAACATGTATTCCCCATCACTACTAGAATTTAAAACATGTATTCCCCATCACCACTAGAATTTAAAACGTATTCCCCATCACCACTAGAATTTAAAACGTATTCCCCATCACCACTGGAATTTAAAACATGTATTCCCCATCACCACTAAAATTTAAAACATGTATTCCCCATCACTACTAGAATTTAAAACATGTATTCCCCATGAAGTTTCACGTCGATTGATTCAGCAGTTCCAGAGAAAACATTATTTAATATTCTTTAAATCCAATATGGCTGCCAACCCATGTGACATCAATTATTCCTTAACCTGGTACACGCATGCTTGGGGAACATTTATGTGAATTTTTCTCTTGATCTGTCCAGCCATTCTGGAGAAGAAGGTTTTTATATGTTTTAGTGCAGATACAATATGGCGGCCCAACCATGTGACCGATGATCATACGTGTGAACCTTCTAATCGTCATGGATAGGCGGTCATATGTTTAAAGTTTCGCCTCAATCTGTTCAGCCATTTCAGAGAAGATTTTTGAAGGTTGAAAAACAAACAATGTGGCGACCGAATCGCATGACTGATGACATCATCAAAACATTTTTTTGTGTACCCTCAAAAATGTTCATACTGATCGGATGTAGCATTCTACATGTGCAATGATGACATCATAACGAAGGCACCTATGACGTCATAAAAATTCACTCATTCACCATGAGGAGTACTTGCCATATGCCAAGTTGTAATTTTTTCCTTGGATTTTTTCCTTGTTTAAGAGATCCAGAGGTCCAAAGTTTTTCCGTTTTTCAAACACCTGTCTGCAAGGAGCATGCTTGAGGGCCTCTGTCTGCAAGGAGCATGCTTGAGGGCCTCTGTCTGCAAGGGGCACGGTGATACCTTGGTCTTGACATGGTGGTACATTGGTCCAGTACACCCAGACCCCAAATTTCCCATGGTGGTACTCCTTGGCCCAATACATTATTTGCATCTATAATTTAACCAACTCAGACAAGACCTCGGACAACTATAACTTGGTACAGCCCCAATATATGAAAGCAGGTATACGTTGGTGGTGTGTCTTAATTTATTGAAGGTTTACTTCTTCAGATGTCGGTGATGATGCACCTTTTGGTGTCTGAGAAGCCTTTTTACAAGCTCGGTCTCTTTGACCAACAGAGCCCATAGAAAGTCGACATGCACCCCCTTTCAAAATTTTCACCTTTTGTTACCTTGTTGCCTCGAATTAAATGACATTAAACCAGACTTTTTCCACCTTTATTTTCACACCTTAACGCACAACTTCCAAAAGAAAAACAAATTATACACATTTTAGAAAATTAATTAAAAATACAAAACAAGAATAACTTTGTTGGATATCTCACATACATACACACATAAAAACACACACATACACAGATACATACACACTTACATACACATAAATACATACATACATACACACATACACACTTACATACACATACATATACAGTGGTACCTCTACTTACGAATGTCTCTACATACGAATGTTTCAGGTTACGAAGCGCCTGAACGGGAAAATATTGCCTCTAGTTACAAAGGCGTTTCAGGATACGAAGTCAAAAATACAGTACAGTACGCGCTGCTTTTCGCTGCTCCCAGAGTTTCCCGAATGTAAACAAACTTGTAGCTGCCCTGCCATTGGCTATCGCCTAAAATCTGCCTGGCAACCCTTTGCGTATGCGTGTATCCCAGCATGCTCTTCGTGTCCCCGTCCCGCTCTGTAAATATAGTTATACTGTATACAGTCTTTGGTCCCGCTACGAAGTGCTCGGACAGTGTTACAGTACAGTACGCGTGTGGATTACAGTAACTTTTATTCACAATGGACCCCAAGAAAGCAATGAAGAAAAGTGGACAAGGAGAAAAGAAGAAGAAGAGAGTTTTTCTGGCCATACAAACAAAGCAAGAGATAACAGAAAGGTATGAAAAGGGGATGCGTTTGATTGATCTCGCAAAAGAATATGGCCGTAATATATCTACGATCGGCACGATAATAAAAGAAGTCTCGGAATTTGTTGAAAATAATCACACGGAAAAAGTGTTCACAAGTCGGGCTATCGCGCACTATGACGATGTCTGCCTCGCGCATTTCCGACGGTTTGTTAAAAGCCGGCAAAAGCAGACGTCATTGGATCAATTCTTCACGAAACGCGAGGCAAAAAACACTGCTGGTAAGGACCAGTAAACAAAGAGGCCAAAAAGTAACGAGAATAGCAGTTCAAAGGTAAATGAATATTTTTATTATTTCCTTTATTCTTTGTTTTTTACATTATGTGCCTCTCGTTTTATGTTTATTGTGCGGTAATCTAATTTTAACATGTATTTGTTTCATGTTCTGATGCATTTTTATGATTTATTAAAAAAAATGTCCGAATTTTGCGGGGCTTGGAACGGATTAGCGCATTTAAATTCAAAAGGCGTCTCTACTTACGAAGGTTTCAGGTTACGAAACTACTCCCAGAACGAATGAAATTCGTAAGTAGAGGTACTACTGAAAATACACAAACATACATACACACTTCCATACACATACATACACACATACATACACACTTACATACATACAGACTTACATAAACACACACACATACACACACACACGAACACACACACACACACACACACACACACACACACACACACACACACACACACACACACATACATACATACATACATACACACTGACATACGCACACATACATGATACACACTTACATACATACATACATACATACACCCATACATATGTCGAGGGGTCGATCACCCTTTTGTGAGGCATGAAGAAGTCGATGTACTTGAGAGAAAATTGTTTATTATATATCAATACATGCGGCCGCACGGAGAGTAGGAAACACCAGGAACACCAATTAACAATTGAGGTAACCCGGAGAGTGCTCTGCCCGAATGTGCGATTCACTCCCTCATATATACACGGTTTTATCTCCAACAAATTCCATCACATAATCGTCCTTCCTTTCATCCCAGGACCAGCTGTTTACCAACTGGCTTATGTCCTTTCAACACGTGTGTATTAAGAAAGGT
This sequence comes from Eptatretus burgeri, assembly GCF_056783735.1. Lineage (NCBI taxonomy): Eukaryota > Metazoa > Chordata > Myxini > Myxiniformes > Myxinidae > Eptatretus > Eptatretus burgeri. The sequence goes on along the minus strand of NC_140983.1, from coordinate 107,503 downwards.
AAGGAGGACGTGAAGTTACTCCGAGATCCACTTACACAATGTTCCTGTGGATCATTCAAGGTTGACCACATTCCTTATCTCTTTACACAATGTTCCTTTGGAACGGCAAGCGGGAATATGTTTTAATTAACTGCAAATGAGTGAATTGAGTTGGGAAGAAACAAAAAGCTTTAAAAAAAGGTACAAATCCCAACATTATATATATATATATATATATATATATATATATATATATATATATATATATATATATATATATATGTATATATATTGTTGCGAATTCGCGCCCGCCGGCGTGCGAACGGCCACGTAACTCGAATCGCGGCACGTCGCCCACCGGACGGACAATTCTGTCGTGACCCTCTCGGACTAACGCCGGGAGCTAGTCACGGGTGGGCCTTTCGGCCTCACCACGATCGTGCCAATCGGCCCCCCGCGTGGAATTGGGTTGTTCGCCAAATTCGACCTACCTAAGTACCCACGCGGAGGGTAGACTGGGCGATCGCACCTCGCCGCAGGTCGACTCCGGACAGGGGCCACTTAAGCGATCCGTTCCGTACTATCGGGACAACCGAGCGGTATTATCGTCGGCCTCGACGGTTCCGATTAATTATTGGGCGTATTAAGCCCACAACCAACCCTTTACGTGAAACAAAATGGAGATTCAATTCAAGAAAAGACGAAGCGAAACGGGAAAACAGTTCAACATGATGCACATTTATTCCGCGGCACACGGAAAGCACACATATACAATTAAAACAATTATGCACAAAAAGCAGATGTAACAAAAGAAACAATGACGCAGAGATACCACCGACTTGGACCGACACACGGCAACACTTAAACAGTTTTACTTCACCAGACTGGCGCCACACACACACGTTTACACAGAAACAAAAGAAAAGGGCCACCCTCAAAGACAAGGGGGCAGACGGGGCATGTGGGCCAATATTTGCGCGGGACCTGAAAGAGCGGTCAGGTCCGCGAGACTGGGTGGATCCTGGAAATGTGGCAGCGTGACGGTGCCCCGACTTCGTGCTCCTTCGCGTGTTTCGTTGGCACTGCTTGAAGTGGGGTGGGAACGGGGCCCCCCTTTTCGCACTATCTCAGTGCGGGGGAAAAATGGGGGGGGGATTGTTGATGCTCTGGGGAAAGAGGATAGCTGGCTTGCTTGACGAGCGATTCCATCGCGACCTCGTCGCCGACTGCCGTCTTCCTTGCCTCGGACCCGAGCTCCTCGGTCTCTTCCCCAATTCTCCTCAGCCGACTGCAGCAAACCACCTGTACGCCCTCGCCTCCCGACTCCACTCCGCGCTCCAACCCGACTCTGCCCAAAACACTCTCCGCTCTTCCAAGGCCGACTCTCCGCTCTTCCAAGGCGACTCTGCTCAAACCGACTCTGCCCAAACCGACTCTGCTCAAACCGACTCTGCCCAAACCGACTCTACCCAAACCGACTCTGCCCAAACCAACTCTGCCCAAACCGACTCTGCTGAGACCGACTCGACCCAAACCGACTCGACTTTCTGCCACTCTCCGCTCTTCTAAAACCGCCTCGACCAAAACTGACTCGACCTTCTGCCACTCTCCGCTCTTCTAAAACCGCCTCGACCCAGATTCGCCCCGCGCTCGGCGCTTTATAGGCCGGCAGGAGAACCCATATGCAAATTTCTGGATCAGAACGAGCCTGGGGGTGGAGCCACGCTCGCCCATTGGATGGAGGAAAAGGGGGCGTGAATCTCCCCTGATCCGAGAATTTGCATATATCGATTCTACACTGACGCGTCTGGAGGCGGGGCCAAACCGCCCCGCGCTTGCTGATTGGATGGATCAGAAGTGGGCGTGTAGCATTCCTGATCCAAATTCTCCTCGGAAAGGCCGCATTTTGCACTCGCGGCTCGACGCGCGTCCCGTACAAGCCCAGGACAGCCTGACGCTCGGTGCTCACCGGTGGTGCGGGAATGGCCGCAGAAGGAGAGAGGTGAAGGTGGTGGAGGGTTTATGGTGGTGGTTTATGGCCATGGTGCCGTTTGGAATGGCGGTGATGCGATGTTTGCGGGAGCGAGTTGTGAAGGTAAAGATCGTGGCTGTTGGCGTTGTTGTTGTTGTGAAGCGGCGTTGTGGTTGGTGGTTGTTGTGTGATGGCGGTTGAGACGTGGTTGGTTCAAAATAAAGATATAACATGAGAACGGCTATCTCAAAGGGTCGCAGCCCGAATGAATCACATTTATCCCCTCGAAACAACGGGTTTGGGCTAACTACACATGTACTTTCAGAGATATCTCACCTGCGGGACCTGAATGGTGGTTTGCGAATTTCCACAACCGTAACAATATAAATATATATATATATATATATATATATATATATATATATATATATATATATATATATATTGTTGTGGTTACCAAATTCGCAAACCACCATTCAGGTCCCTTAGGTGAGGTATCTCGGCAAGTATATGTGTAGTTAGGCCCAAACCCGTTGTCTAGTGGGAATACATGTCATTTATGCGTGCTGCGACTCTTCAGGATAGCCGTTTTTCTTTTACTATCTTTATTTTGGACCAACCGCCATGATTACCACCACAACCACAACATCAACCACCAACCACAACGCCGCTTCACCACAACCGCCACGACCTTCCCGTCACACCTCGCAACCGTAGCATCGCCACCGTTCTTGCCCCGCTGTGGGTACCGGTGTTGGACTCGTGCAGGGCGCGCGTCGAACAGCGTGTACAAAATCACGGATTTTGTGCTTCAAAAACGGATCAAAAACGACACACGCCCACTTTTTGCCGTCCAATCGGTGAGCGAGGGGCGATTTGGCCCCGCCTCCAGGACGATCGATATATGCAAATTTATGGATCAAAAAGCCTTCACGCCCACTTTTTCTCGGGCCAATGGGGAGCGAGGTGAAAGGTCAAAGGGAGGGGGTCAAAGGCGAAGCTACGGGGGGATAAAAGGACCGTGTTCGTCAGTCAGACGAGAGTCGGAGAGTCCAGAGGCGGAGAGTAGGAGAGTCGGAAACAGAGAGTCAAGACTTCGCGGGCGGTGGAGCTGCTCGTCGTGTGCGTTGGAGTCGGAACGGAGGGGACGGAGCTGTGGAAAGGCGGCGACACCAGACGAGGGGTGCTCGCGTCGTGCAGGGAGCTGCACCCGAGGGAGGCCGACAGCGCGACCTGGCCGAGGTGGAGACGCTCGTCGCGGGATAATAAAGATCCTCTATACCCCGAGCATCAGCAACCCCCTCCTGTTTCCCCCCGCGCTGAGATAGTGCGACCAAGGGGGCCCCTTTCCCACCCCCTACCAGACACTGTCCGCGAGGCCCGCGGAGTTGAGGCGCCATCGCCGCTCCGCGTCTCATCACCAGACGGGTAGGCGCGACCCGGTCTCGGCCTCAGGCCCGCCTCATCCTTGAGGGTATTCTTTTCCTTGGTTTTGGGTATGTGTTGTCGGCGCCGTCTGTGAAGTAAAATTGTATAAGTGTTGCCGTGTGCTCGGTAGTCGGTATTAGCTCTGCATTGTGTTTCTCTTTTATATTTGCTTTTTGTGTAAATTGAATTGTGTTTTTCTTTTCTGTGTGCTTTTGGTGGAATTGTATATGTGTGCTTCCCGTGTGCCGCGAATAAATGTGCTTTGTGTTGAACTGTTTCCCGCTTCGCTTCGTCTTTTCCTCTATTGAATCCCCATCTTGCTTCACGTAAAGGGTTGGTAGTGGGCTGAATACGCCCGATAATTAATCGAACCGTCGAGGTCGACGATAACACCGCTCGGTTATTCTGATAGTACGGAACGGGTCGCTTAAGTGGCCCGTGTCCGAAGTCGACCTGCGGCGAGGTGCGATCGCCCGGTCTACCCTCCGCGTGGGTACTTAGGTAGGTCGAATTTGGCGAGCAACCCTATCCCACGCGGGGGCTGATTGGCTCGATCGCGGTGAGACCGAAAGGTCCACCCGTGACTGGTTCCCGGCGTTAGTCCGAGAGGGTCACGACTGGATTGTCCGTCCGGTGGGCGACGTGCCGCGATTCGAGTTACGTGGCCGTCAGCACGCCGGCGGGCGAGAATCCGTAACAATATATATATATATACAGTATATATATATATACAGTATATATATATATACAGTATATATATATACGTTATATATATATATATATATATACAGTATATATATAGTATATATACAGTGTATATATATATATATATATATATATATATATATATATATATATATATATATATATATATATATCTTCTTCTTCTTCTTCTTTCGGCTGCTCCCGTTATGGGTCGCCACAGCGGATCATCCGTCTGATCCGCATAGTGATTTGGCGCATGTTTTACGCCGGATGCCCATCCTGACGCAATCCTGGTCGCCTCTTACGACACAGGGATATGGTACACCTATTTTAACCGGGGTATACACTGGCCCAGTACACTGGTACTCACTTCGTCGACCTCGGAAAGATGACAGGCTGAGTCAACCCCCTGGTGTATTAATTCAGTGGCCCAACGGGGCTTGAACTCAGGACCTTTTGGATCCCAAGCCGCTGCCCTCACCACTGCGCCAACACCAGGCTCATACAGTATGTATATATATATATATATTGTTGTGGTTACCAAATTCGCAAACCACCATTCAGGTCCCTTAGGTGAGGTATCTCGGTAAGTACATGTGTAGTTAGGCCCAAACCCGTTGTCTAGTGGGAATACATGTCATTTATGCGTGCTGCGACTCTTCAGGATAGCCGTTTTTCTTTTGCTATCTTTATTTTGGACCAACCGCCATGATTACCACCACAACCACAACATCAACCACCAACCACAACGCCGCTTCACCACAACCGCCACGACCTTCCCGTCACACCTTGCAACCGTCGCATCGCCACCGTTCTTGCCCCGCTGTGGGTACCGGTGTTGGACTCGTGCAGGGCGCGCGCCGAACAGCGTGTACAAAATCACGGATTTTGTGCTTCAAAAACGGATCAAAAACGACACACGCCCACTTTTTGCCGTCCAATCGGTGAGCGAGGGGCGAATTGGCCCCGCCCCCAGGGCGATCGATATATGCAAATTTATGGATCAAAAAGCCTTCACGCCCACTTTTTCTCAGGCCAATGGGGAGCGAGGTGAAAGGTCGAAGGGAGGGGGTCAAAGATGAGAGGGCGAAGCTACGGGGCTGATAAAAGGACCGTGTTCGTCAGTCCAGGGAGTCGAGAGGCGGAGAGTAGGAGAGTCCAAAGGCGGAGAGTAAGAGAGTAGGAGAGTCGAGATCAGAGAGTTAAGACTTCGCGGGCGGTGGAGTTGGTGAGAAGGAGCTGGTCGTCGTGTGCGTTGGAGTCGGAACGGAGGGGACGGAGCTGTGGAGAGGCGGCGAGGGCAGACGAGGGGGTGCTCGCGTCGTGCAGGGAGCTGCACCCGAGGGAGGCCGACAGCGCGACCTGGCCGAGGTGGAGACGCTCGTCGCGGGATAATAAAAATCCTCTATACCCCGAGCATCAGCAACCCCTCCTGTTTCCCCCCGCGCTGAGATAGTGTGACCAAGGGGGCCCCTTTCCCACCCCCTACCAGACACCGTCCGCGAGGCCCGCGGAGTTGAGGCGCCATCGCCGCTCCGCGTCTCATCACCAGACGGGTAGGCGTGACCCGGTCTCGGCCTCAGGCCCGCCTCATCCTTGAGGGTATTCTTTTCCTTGGTTTTGGGTATGTGTTGTCGGCGCCGTCTGTGAAGTAGAATTGTATAAGTGTTGCCGTGTGCTCGGTAGTCGGTATTAGCTCTTCATTGTGTCTTCTCTTTTATATTTGCTTTTTGTGTAAATTGCATTGTGTCTTTTCTGTGTGCTTTTGGTGGAATTGTATATGTGCGCTTTCCGTTCATCGCGAATAAATGTGCTTTATTATTGAACTGTTTCCCGCTTCGCTTCGTCTTTTCCTCCATTGAATCCTCATCTTGCTTCACGTAAAGGGTTGGTAGTGGGCTGAATACGCCCGATAATTAATCGAACCGTCGAGGTCGACGATAACACCGCTCGGTTATTCTGATAGTACGGAACGGGTCGCTTAAGTGGCCCGTGTCCGAAGTCGACCTGCGGCGAGGTGCGATCGCCCGGTCTACCCTCCGCGTGGGTACTTAGGTAGGTCGAATTTGGCGAGCAACCCTATCCCACGCGGGGGCTGATTGGCTCGATCGCGGTGAGACCGAAAGGTCCACCCGTGACTGGTTCCCGGCGTTAGTCCGAGAGGGTCACGACTGGATTGTCCGTCCGGTGGGCGACGTGCCGCGATTCGAGTTACGTGGCCGTCAGCACGCCGGCGGGCGCGAATACCGCAACAATATGAAATGGATACATGTTCGAGCACATCGATGTAATAATCATGTTGTATTTGAATACATTTCTCATGAAAGAGATATAACAATACATTGTGCTATATGATAATAACTATTTACTTTTTCAAGTGAATTCTCAATCAAGTTCAATTGGCAACATTTTTTGTATCTTTTTATCACCCTGAACCCCATTATGATAATTTTTGGAGAAATTTGCATCCACATCATTGTTACTGAAATATTCAATCACAGGGGAGATATATTTAATTTCTTCCAAATGTTATCGATCCCGCCGATTCTTAACGATGTCTTGTCTCAGGGGCATTCAAAAATTGCTTCCCGAACAGGTGGGTGTGGATGCACGTCGGGTTGGGTGGGGAGTGGGGTGGAGTGGGTGTATGTCCGAACGTTATTGAGTTTTACAGGGGGTTGGGAGGTGTTTCTCGACCCATGATGTGACAACCTTTTTCATGACAAATTTAAATGATCTGTGAAGTTTTGGACGTTTCTCGGTGAGCTTTTCTCGATAAGCCATGGCTTTGCCATGAGATTTCACTGTAAGCTGGTCGATTGAAGAAAAAAAGAGCGACACTACCTTTCTGAGAAGATGAAGAAGCAGGAGGAAGAAGAGTCTGCAGCAGGAAAATGGGTTTTCCATTTCAATCTGCAAAAGCAAAATGTGTTTTTTTATTTGTGACCTTACTGCTTTGAGCTCCGAAACACGAAACTTTCTCCGATCAGATTTTTAACCACAATGCACCGAAATCTGCGTTTTAAACGGTCATGAGGAGGTCATTTGGCACACTGTTTCCGTGTTGCACTCCAGAGTTAATTTACTTCCTCACGTGAGTTCATTTATTTACTACAGCTTCACTCCTTCACACCCTATGCAGCCTGTTAGACCCCATTAGACCCTTTAATACCCGTTTAGACCCTGTTATGGCCTTTTATACCGCTTCACAGACTTTTAGACCCTTTTGAGATGTATCGACCTTCTTCAACCCTTTGAAATGTTTGTGTTTTGATTACTTCCTAATGGAACTTATGACTAAATTACGCACTAATTGCAGGTTGGATCGTCCTAATCACGAATAATTACGAATTGAATTGTGTTTATTATGTAACACCAGCACACAAAACATTATGCAAAATCAGTCCTGGCGAGGGACTGCAATCTCTGATTACCTCTCTTGTGAAGCCTACCCTGATATTCCTGTGGGATAGGGGAAGGCTTATTATGGTATGGAGGTATGGAAGCGATACCAGCCCAGCGTTCTGTGATAGTCATACCGATACGGCGATGGTGATCGATTTCGTCCCGTGTCGATTTACAATTCTGATTTCGCCTTCAAACAAAATCATTTTTAATATAAGTTGTAATTGGAAGTAAAAGAACCGTTCTCATCATGGGGGGAAAAAGCCCCGTGTCGGAATACTTTGAAAAATTACCATGTGTCAATGATGTGTATTTCATATGTGAATATGTATTGGACCATTGGACCATTGCGTATTTTTGGAACTTGCATAAAAAGAATGAATTGCTTCGGTTTTTTAATTTTATTTTAATAATATTTATATACCGGTATATCTATACCACTCTGACCCGAATGGTACATTGATGTCGAAAAAATCGATATCGACAGAGCCTATTTGCTTTCTTCTCTGAAACTACACATACAATTTCAATGAAACTTGACCACAACATTCCTCACTTGTGATGAACCAAAGTTTATTGACGACAAAATCTGCACTGATTATAGGGGTCTTCGGGAGGTGGGGGCGGGGGGTTGTGATGATGAATTTTTCGATACTGTCCAGTTAATTTTGTGTTTCATTGTCTTTTCAGACAAAGAAATGAAAATCATTTATTTCACCAACTCTGCCCCATTCGACACAGAAGAAAATCCTTCTTGTCAGGACAATGACAAATCGAGCAGCGTCTCTTTCAACAACCACAAAAGTTGTTTACCGGTGAGCAAGCAGATCCAAGGAAACGAGAAACTCAACAAGTGTTCCATTTGTAACGAGGCGTTTACTACTTCATCAAATTTACATCGTCACCAAAATATACATTCCGGAAATAAACCCCACAAGTGTTCTGTGTGTAACAAGGCATTTGGTGATTCATCAACTTTACGTCGACATGAACGAGAACATACGGGGGTGAAACCCCACAAGTGTTCTCTGTGTCATAAGGCATTTACTCATTCGTCAAGTTTACATCAACATGAAGGAATACATTCTGGGGATAAACCCCACAAATGTTCTGTGTGTAACAAGGCGTTTCTTACTTCATCATCTTTGCATCAACATGAACGAATACATTCCGGGGATAAACCCCACAAGTGTTCTGTGTGTAACAAGGCGTTTCTTACTTCATCATCTTTACATCAACATGAACGAATACATTCCGGGGATAAACCCCACAAGTGTTCTGTATGTAACAAGGTGTTTAATCAATCATCAAATTTACATAAACATGAACGAATACATTCCGGGGATTTACCCCACAAGTGTTCTGTGTGTAACAAGGCATTTGGTGATTCATCAAATTTACGTCGACATGAACGAGTACATACGGGGTATAAACCCCACAAGTGTTCTCTGTGTCACAAGGCATTTACTCAATCTTCAACTTTACATCAACATGAACGAGTACATTCCGGGGATAAACCCCACAAGTGTTCTGTGTGTAACACTGCATTTGGTGATTCATCAACTTTACGTCGACATGAACGAGTACATACGGGGGTTAAACCCCACAAGTGTTCTGTGTGTAACAAGGCATTTGGTGATTCATCAACTTTACGTCGACATGAACGAGTACATATGGGGTATAAACCCCACAAGTGTTCTCTGTGTCACAAGGCATTTACTCAATCTTCAACTTTACGTCGACATGAACGAGTACATACGGGGGTTAAACCCCACAAGCGTTCTGTGTGTAACAAGGTGTTTAATCAATCATCAAATTTACATCAACATGAACGAATACATTCCGGGGATAAACCCCACAAGTGTTCTGTGTGTAACAAGGTGTTTCTTACTTCATCATCTTTGCATCAACATGAACGAATACATTCCGGGGATAAACCCTACAAGTGTTCTCTGTGTAACAAAGTGTTTAATCAATCATCAAATTTACATCAACATGAACGAATACATTCCGGTGATAAACCCCACAAGTGTTCTGTGTGTAACAAGGTGTTTCTTACTTCATCATCTTTGCATCAACATGAACGAATACATTCCGGGGATAAACCCTACAAGTGTTCTCTGTGTAACAAAGTGTTTAATCAATCATCAAATTTACATCAACATGAACGAATACATTCCGGTGATAAACCCCACAAGTGTTCTGTTTGTAACAAGGTGTTTTCTCAATCATCAAATTTACATCAACATGAACGAATACATTCCGGTGATAAACCCCACAAGTGTTCTGTTTGTAACAAGGCGTTTTCTCAATCATCAACTTTACATCAACATGAACGAATACATTCCGGGGATAAACCCAACAAGTGTTCTCTTTGTAACAAGACATTTGCTGATTCATCAACTTTACGTAAACATGAACGAATACATTCCGAGGATAAACCCCACAAGTGTTCTGTTTGTAACAAGGCATTTGTTTCTTCATCAACTTTATCTCGTCATCAAAAAATACACACAAAGATACAAGAGAGGTGTGAATCCCGTGTTATCAGGGAAATGACCAAATACCGGGATCTGGAAAATGAAGTCAAAATAACCTGGAAGTTGAAGAGTGTCGACATTGTGTCAGTGATAGCTCCAGCAACTGGAGTGATGAAGAAGAACCTCTGTTAGATCTTCAAAAATATCCCTGGGAATGAATGGGGGTGGGTGAAGGTTTTATCCATTACAATAGGCTTTTGTGTTTTCTGACATTTTCTACCCACCCCAGGAGTTCGGAGCGAGGAACCAAGAGTTTTGAAAATATTTGAGTTGTGTTCAAGGGGTGTAAAAACGTTAAGGGTAATAGGTAAGTCAGCTATGGCTCGCTTCCCAAAGCCCCTTATAATTTGTTTCACAAGCTAATTAGGTTTGAGTCGGTAAGTGGGAAGGCTGGAATGGTAACGCCTGCATTGAACCTTGCAGGAGCTCTGGTTCCGGGGAGGGGGTTGTGTTATGATTATGGGGGTAGATGAACTGATTTAATAGTACAGATAGCATTGTATAGTATAGTACGGTCCGTGGACAGGTAGAAGCATTTCGATGTCATTAAGTTGGGGAATCTGTGAGCTTAAGTGTTACGCATCACCACACGGCGGGTGGTGTGGTGTTAATTAGCTGAGGGAGTAAAGAATAAGTTCCCCTGAACATGATTACCCTTTGTGATTTTTCCCGATGTTTTTGTATTCCAAGCCTGGCCGCAAGTGGGGACTGAGTCCCGGAACCAACAACAGGAGAATCCCCGCCTCCCCGGGTTTGGAGACGAGGAGGCCATGCCCCAGGGGCGGAGGACAGCGAGGGGGATAAAAAGACAGATACAAAATATATATTTCCCCGATTTAAAATCACCATGATGCCTCGAAATATATATATGAAACGTAAAAAAGAACGGAAACCCACGTTTGTAACTCAGGTTTGTATCGTTTCAGATTTGTTGTCCAGCCCAGATCAGATGTCTGAGTTCAATGCCATGGCCTTGTGGTGCTTTTTGTGGCCTCTCGACATAAACCACATGGCTAAAAGTATGTGGACACCTGCTCGTCCAACGTCTGATTCCAAAATCATGGGCATCAATATGGAGTTGGTCTCCCTTTGATGCTTTTACGGCCTCCACTCTTCTGGGAAGGCTTTCCATCAGGTGTTGGAACATTGCTGCGGGGATTTGCTTCCATTCAGCCACAAGAGCATTAGTGAGGTCGGACATTGATGTTGGGTGATTAGGTCTGGCTCACAGTCGGCTTTCCAGTTCATCCCAAACGTGCTCAATGGGGTTGAGGTCGTCGGATGATGAACTCGGTTAACCGCATTTTCAGGGTTAACTGGGCAGTGGTGGTGGAGTTTGTTGATTTACCTGTAAAAATGCGTGGTTACTTTTCTCCCCGGGACCTAAGAAAGCACACTTGCCCAGACTTAAAAAAAATTAAAGAAACCAAGTGAGAAATGACCGCACTGTGGTCACAACCTGGGAGGCAAAAAGACAAACCCAGGCAGTGCATAATCAGCAGAGGCCTCCAGGGCTTGTGTGTTCGACCCACCAGAAAACCAAGATGGCGGCAATATAATATCAGCTTGGTGTCATTGTGGGTGTTGTCAAGGGACAGATGTGGGTGTTGTCAAGGGACAGATGTGGGTGTTGTCAAGGGACAGATGTGGGTGTTGTCAAGGGACAGATGTGGGGATTATCAAGGGATAGATGTGGGTGCGGTCCGGCAATTCTCTGATCAATGGGAGCAAATTCCAAATATCGACCACTATTCCACCACCAAGAACCCAACAACAGCAACAAGTCAGAGAGAAAAAACATTTTCTCATCAATGTGTTTCAAACATCATGAATCCTCTTCCCACGTGACCTGACAGAGAAGTTTTCTTTGTTGACTGAAAGAGGGCTGGTTCGTTTTTAGCACACCTGTTCGAAGAACAGAGAGCTACAGCGGCGATACCCCCGGCGTGAGCGTGAAAATGTCAAAGTTTTTGGTGCAAGTTATTTCCTTTCTGATGTTTTTATCTACCACACTATTTTTTACTGATTACCACGTACAAATACATATATTGCTTTATAATTATTTGGATCAGACTTCACTGCAATGCTTTAAAAAAAAATTTATTAGACAAGTCTTTTAAAAACGATAAATGTTTTGACAGGCGAGCATTGGGTGGCTTTGACACCAACTCTCTGGTTTGTCTCCTGGTCATCGACCGTTTATATTTGAAGTTACCAGTTCAACCTTTTTACAGTCGATCTGGTGCTCGATGAACTTGGATGGATATCTCAACGTGTTTGGATCTTATTGTGTTGTTTTTTTTTTTAAGGTGGAAGTTGTTTTGAAGTGGATAAAGTTCCAAACGTCCTTTCAACAGGAGAGTAACCCTGAACCAGAGTGAGAGATAAAGGAGAGAGTTGGAGAATTGATCAAGCTGAAGGTGATTGGACAGGGAGGACTTTCTTTAATTGGAATGAAAAAGTTTTAATGGACGTTAGTGGGGGTGGGGGTTGTGATGAGAGGGAGGGGTGGTCGTGGTTCTGTGGTAGGGGTGATGGTGGTTCTGTGGAACGGGTACTTTTACCCACTTTTCCCGTTGTGGTGTAAAAACTCAGCCCAGACGAGTTTTCCGGTTCAGTTTAATTCATTAATTGTTTTAATGTGCGCCTGCGAAGAGATAAAAGTCGCTCCGAATCCAAACATCCAGTCCGGATTTTGTTACTCACCCGCTGTTTTGGGACCACGTGATCCTCGTCACACTCACCTCTTCCGCCATTTTGCGGATAATCCGGTAAACTTTTGTGCTTCACCTTCCTCTGTGTGGTCGTGACGAGTCCTTAAAGTGGGTGAATGGGGACGAGAGAACGGAATGTTGGGAGGTTCGTTTCCATGAGACCGAATAACGGGGTTTAGGCCCCGTTCCGCACTCGAGGACGAGAGGGATGAGCGAGCACGCAGTTCTTTTAGGGAGGTCGAGGCTCAGGAAGCGAGTCCATCGCAGATCAAAGGAAATCGGTCCTTGGAGGGAGCTGTGATGGAGTGGAGGGGGACACGGGGAACCCCTGAGATCCGGGATCCTCCATTTGAATAACCCGCGATGTACATCATGGACACGTTACTGACCGCAGCACAATTCCTCCACTGTCAGCATCAGCAAAGTCAGCCCGGTGAGTAGAGAGGGATCCGGGAGGGCTGGAAGGGGGGTGGGGGTTGGTGAGTTGGGGACGGGACATCACCGGTGGCATGACGTCATCACCGTGTCATGTTTACGTCATCGGTATGACGTCATCTATCAATACATGCGGCCGCACAGAAAGCAGGAAACATCAGGAACACCAATTAACAATTGAGGTAACCCGGAGAGTGCTCTGCCCGAATGTTCGAGTCACTCCCTCATATATACAGGTTTTATCTCCAACAGTCAGGTCAGGTTCGTTCTGTGACCTGCTACAGGTACCATGTAAACCTGTACGAACCTGTTCCATGGTCGGGTTGTCGGCGACTAAACCGTCTCCCCCACCAGGTTTTCTGGTGAGGAGGGTGTTTGGATATGGACACCCAGCAGGATTAAAAACAAAACCTGTCAAAGGGCGGAGGAGCTCCTTGTGAGCCAACGGCCATCCATATCTAGTGCCCAACTGTGTCTGCGGACGTCCTCCTGCAGTTGGGTTACTTCTTATTAGGAGGTTGGTGGCAGGATTTGCACTCCGGCCACCGTAAAACCCTTCATTCCGCAAAACGCAAAAAAATCTGAAAACCCACTCCGTGGGAGTACCTCCTGCGCAGCTTCCCTTCGCAGGGCAGCTCACCGGATGACGGGATTTGGGCAAAGCCTTCGGGACCCCAATCTATGATGATAGGAGGGAAACCACGGGGTAACATCCCTGGGTCAGATTGCGGGAGAGTGTGTCGGAGTGGTGCTGAGGTGTCGTCCACCAGACGGCGGTCTCCTTGGGTTAACCTGAGGCGGTCCCTTCGGGTGGGTGCCTGGAATGTCCTATCCCTAAGAGAGGATGATCACCTGTCTCTGTTATCATCTGAGCTCAAGCGTTTGGGCATCGGGATTGCAGCTCTCTCTGAGGTTCGGAGACCTGATTGCAGCGAGATAATGGTGGGTGGTTACACCTACTATTGGTCTGGTCGCTCTGTTGGTTACCATACCCAAGGAGTTGCTGTAGCTGTGTCCAATAAGCTGACCCCAATGATAATTGAGGTAACACCGGTCAACGAGCGTATTATGAGATTAAGGATTCGTCACTCCTTAGGTGTCATTTCCCTGGTCTCTGTTTATGCTCTGACTGAGGCGAGTGATTTCACCGTGAAGGATGCATTCTACGCCACACTCGAGTCTGTGGTTGATCAGTGCCCCAGACGAGATACACTTCTAGTCTTGGGGGATTTCAATGCATCGACTGGAACTGATAGGGATGGTTATGAGTTGTGTGTTGGTCCCTATGGGTCAGGAACTATGAACCAGAATAGCACTAAGTTCCTTGACTTTGCAAGAAGTCATGGACTTAGGGTGGCTGGTTCATGGTTTCAGCGCCCACAAGCTCATCGCTGGACTTGGTATTCCAACGCTGGCGGTGTGGCAAAGGAGATTGACCATGTCCTCATTGACGGTCGTTGGAGGATGATCCAGAACTGCAGGGTCTACCGGAGTGCTCAGTTCCTCAATACTTACCACAGGCTTGTTGTCGCAACTGTAAAGCTGCACCTTAAATCCTGGAGAATGGTACCATCCCAGCCTAGGCTGGATGTTGCCAAGCTCAGGGATGAGAGAGTAGCTGAGGAGTTTGCGAACAGGCTGAGTGGACACTTGGGGGGTCTGGGTGCTTTGGGGGTCCTGAAGAGTTGTGGAGCGCCTTCAAGACCACCGTCCTTGATGTTGCCGGTGGATGCCTTGGAGCTCACCGCAGGGCAAAGAAGAATTTTGTCTCTCAAGGGACACTGGATACCATTGACCAGAGTCGCAGGGCCAGGCTGAATGGCAGAGCTGAGCTGTTCAGGGAGCTGAGGCGTAAAACTGTATGTGCACTGAGGGTGGACAAGGAGGCCTATGTGCGAGGAATCTGTGAGGGGGTAGAGCATCACCTGTGGACAGGTGATTCTCGTCCCGCTTACAGGGGAATTCGATGACTGGAAGAGGGGCCTTGTTGTCCCTCTCTGGAAAGGGAAGGGTGATCGCCAAGACTGCAACAACTACCGAGGGGTGACGCTGCTCTCAGTGCCGGGCAAGGTCTTTGCTCGGATAATTCTTGATAGGGTTCGCCACCATCTGCTTGAGCACCAGCGTCCAGAGCAGTCAGGCTTTACACCAAAGAGGTCAACGATTGACCGTATCCTTGCTCTTCGTGTCCTCACTGAACGCAGACGAGAGTTTCGGCAGGGGCTGCTTGCAGCCTATGTTGATCTCTGTAAAGCGTTCGATTCAGTGAATCGGGATGTCCTCTGGAGGATTCTTGGTCTTCCTGGGGTGCCACCAAAACTGATCGATCTGATGTCTGAACTCTACTCTGGTACTGAGAGTGCTGTGAAGTGTGGTGGTACCATCTCTGACTTATTTCCAGTTGTTACTGGAGTTCGTCAGGGATGTGTACTTGCCCCCACACTTTTCAGCACTTGTATGGACTGGATTCTAGGGAGGATGTCGGAGAGATCAAGTTGCGGTGCATCGTTTGGGAATGTCAAGATCTCGGACCTTGATTTTGCAGATGATGCAGTCATCTTTGCGGAGACTTTCGACATCCTCTTGGGGGCCCTCGAGGTGCTGAATGAGGAGTCGGAGCCGTTGGGATTACGGGTGTCTTGGGTCAAAACTAAGATCCAGGCTTTCGGTGACATCTTGGATGCTGCTGTCCTGTCTGTGTCTGTTTGTGGTGAAGATGTTGTGGTCGTGGAGAGATTCACTTACCTTGGCAGTGATATTCATGTCTCTGCTGGCTGCGAGTCAGAGGTCAATAGACGTCTGGGTCGGGCCTGGGGAGTCATGGATTCACTGGATCATGGGGTGTGGCGCTGACGGTACCTGTGCGGGAGGACGAAAGTCTGAGTCTTCAGGTCCTTGGTACTTCCAGTCTTGCTCTATGGGTGCGAGACTTGGACTCTGACCAAGGATCTGAGACGGAGACTTAATTCCTTTGGTACCAGGTCTCTTCGGAGAATCCTTGGCTATCGCTGGTCGGATTTTGTGTCCAACGAGCGGTTGCTGAGAGAGACTCGGATGAGATTTGTTACCTGCATAGTCCGTGAGCGTCAGTTGCGGCTGTATGGACATGTGGCTCGTTTTCCTGACGCTGATCCTGCTCACCAGATTCTCTCAGCGAGGGAGTCTCATGAGTGGAGGAGGCCAGTGGGCCGACCACGTGCCTCATGGTTGCAACAGGTTGACCATCATCTCTAGGAGATGGGGATGGGCCTGGCATCTGCCTGGGAGATGGCCAGACGGAGGCCCCGGGAGTACCGATGTAATTGTGTTAATTATGTAACACCAGCACACAAAACATGCAAAATAAGTCCTGGCGAGGGACTGCAATCTCTGATTACCTCTCTTGTGAAGCCTACCCTGATATTCCTGTGGGATAGGGGAAGGCTTATTATGGTATGGAGGTATGGAAGCGATACCAGCACAGCGTTCTGTGATAGTCATAGTGATACGGCGATGGCGATCGATTTCGCCCCATGTCGATTTCCAATTCTGGGTGAAATCCAAAAGTCATTAACATTTAAAAAAAAAATGCATTTTTGGCTCTGAAATATCAAATTTGGGTAAAAGTTGGTCTTCATACTGATCTTGGTAAGAGTCAACTTATTAAATTCCAAAATAATTGATTTCATGCACATTTTTTGAAAAAAAAAAGATTTTTTGATGATTTTCTAAAAAAATGACGTTTTTTGACATGAAAAAAGCCTCTTTTTAGAAAGCTCAAAATTTTTTTGAAAGCATCCCTCCAGTAAATTTTTGATTTGTAATGACAGATCATATCAGAAATAACTGTTCAGAATTAATTTCGACCATATGGAACAAAATAATTTTTCACCATATCACATCAACAACATGAACATTTGTTTTCCGTCCCTTCGCTTTCAGTCCCTTCACATTGCACTATCCCGAGAAGTTGGTTGGGACTGAACTTTCACTTAAAGTACATATAAAAAAATGCTATTCAGACATCTCCCATATGATTACAAATGCAGTAAAACAGATTTCATTTAATTTATAATGTATGTACAGTGTTCACAATTGATTGATTTTCGACAAGAAAATAAAAGTTAAGATTTCTCAATTCTATTGATTCCGTCCCTTCGCCGTGATTTTTTTTTCCAGAATTTTTTTTATTTATCAAGTGACTAAGTTGAAATTAAGTGTATTATGCAGCCCAACTCATCGTTTCAAATTATACTCTTTCCTGGAATTAATACCCTCAATCAATTTTGGACTCGAAGATTATTGTACCATTTTCCGTCCCTTCGCTTTACGGGACTTTTGGATTTCACCCTTCTGATTTCGCCTTCAAACAAAATCATTTTTAATACAAGTTGTAATTGGAAGTAAAAGAACCGTTCTCATCATGGGGGGGGGGGGAAAGCCCCGTGTCGAAATACTTTGAAAAATTACCATGTGTCAATGATGTGTATTTCATCTGTGAATACAGATTGGACCATTGGACCATTGCGTATTTTTGGAACTTGCATAAAAATAATGAATTGCAGAGTTTTTTTATTTCAATAATATTGATATTACGGTATATCAATATACCGGTATACCGGAATATCAATACCACTCTGACCCTAATGGAACATTGATATCGAAAAAATCGATATCGACAGAGCCTATTTACTTTCTTCTCCGAAACCACACACACAATTTCAATGAAACTTGACCACAACATTCCTCACTTGTGATGAACCAAAGTTTATCGATCACAAAATCCGCACTGATTATGGGGGTCTACGGGGGGGAGGAAGGGGGGTTGTGATGATGCATTTTTGGATACTGTCCAGTAAATTTTGTGTTTCATTGTCTTTTCACACAAAGAAATGAAAATCATTTATTTTACCAACTCTGCCACGTTCGACACAGAAGAAAATCCTTCTTGTCAGGACAATGACAAATCGAGCAGCCTCTCTTTCAACAACCACAAAAGTTGTTTGCAGGTGAGCAAACAGATCCAAGGAAACGAGAAACTCTGCAAGTGTTCCATTTGTAACGAGGCGTTTACTACTTCATCAAATTTACATTGTCACCAAAGTATACATTCCGGGGATAAACCCCACAAGTGTTCTGTGTGTAACAAGGCATTTGGTGATTCATCAACTTTACGTCGACATGAACGAGTACATACGGGGGTTAAATCCCACAAGTGTTCTCTGTGTCACAAGGCATTCACTCAATCGTCAACTTTACATCAACATGAACGCAGACATTCCGGGGATAAACCCCACAAGTGTTCTGCGTGCTTGAAGACCTTTTTTTCTTCTTCAGGTTTAAATTATCATCAAAAAACACATTTAGGGGCAAAACACCACAAGTGTTCTGTGTGTAACAAGGCGTTTCTTTCTTCATCATCTTTACATCAACATGAACGAATACATTCCGGGGATAAACCCCACAAGTGTTCTGTGTGTAACAAGGTGTTTAATCAATCATCAAATTTACATCAACATGAACGAAGACATATGGGGGATAAACCCCACAAGTGTTCTGTGTGTAACAAGGCATTTGGTGATTCATCCACTTTACATAACCATGAACGAATACATACGGGGGATAAACCCTACAAGTGTTCTGTGTGTAACAAGGTGTTTAATCAATCATCAAATTTACATAAACATGAACGAAGACATACGGGGGATAAACCCCACAAGTGTTCTGTTTGTTACAAGACATTTGCTGATTCATCCACTTTACATTACCATGAACGAGTACATTCCGGGGATAAACCCCACAAGTGTTCTGTTTGTAACAAGGCATTTAATCAGTCATCATCTTTGCATCAACATGAACGAATACATTCCGGGGATAAACCCCACAAGTGTTCTGTGTGTAACAAGGTGTTTAATCAATCATCAAATTTACATAAACATGAACGAATACATTCCGGGGATAAACCCTACAAGTGTTCTGTGTGTAACAAGGCGTTTAATCAATCATCAAATTTACATCAACATGAACGAATACATTCCGGGGATAAACCCTACAAGTGTTCTGTTTGTAACAAGGCGCTTCTTTCTTCATCATCTTTATGTCGTCATCAAAAAATACACACGAAGATACAACAGAGGTGCGAGGACCCAGCGACTTCAGTGTGAATCCCGTGTTATCAGGGAAATGACCAAATACCGGGATCTGGAAAATGAAGTCAAAATAACCTGGAGGTTGAAGAGTGTCGACATTGTGTCAGTGATAGCTCCAGCAACCGGAGTGATGAAGAAGAACCTCAATGAGATCCTCAAAAATATCTCTGGGAATGAATATCACTACAAAATAACTACAGTTAGAGACTGTCCGGGGTTCAGTGATGATCCTGAAAATTACCATCGGAACAAAACTGAGAACAAGAAAACTTCACAACTTGCTCGAACAAACATGACCCTTTTATCAAAATGGAGGTGGATACACACATACACACACACACACACACACACACACACACACACACACACACACACACACACACACACACACACACACACACACACACACACACACACACACACACACACACACACACACACACACACAATCACACTCATGTGTTCCGTATCATTGATATTAGTGCGATTACCGACCCCAATGAAGCCCTGGTATGTCAGACATGAGAAATGGTGATTCTGTGAACACGTGGGGAACAGACTTTCAGGAAGGAAAGCAGGGAATTTGAAAGAGTTGGCTTTGGGGTGGATTAGCGGGGGTACAAAAGATGAAGGTTTTGGATGGGGGAACATCAAAGATTGTGGTGAACGGCTGTTTTGAAGATCTGGAGGGAGGAGTGGGATTGAACAGAGTGTGTGTGTTTGTTCCAGAGTGGGGAAAAAGAGGAACGAAAGAGTGAAGGTGAGCAGTGGATCTTGATTTTGAGCAGTGGATCTTTGATCTTGAGCAAGATCTTGATTTTGGCAGTTTCACCAGAAGAGGGTTTTTGGCAGACCTTGAACACCCTGCGGAAATATAGGGAGGACAGAGCAGCTGGTGGCAACTCCGGTGCTCCTCCACTGAGGGGAAGGTTCCTGGATGCTCACTGTCCCAAGGGTTGTTTGGATAGAAATTGGGACATGCTTAATTGAATTAGAGCGAGCGAAAGAGACTCAATGGCCGGTAAAGGGATTTGTTTGGAAGCCAAAATTGTCCGTGGAATTGATGTCTGTGATGTGTATTGAATTGAATTGTTTCAAGAATGAATGCCAGTTATAACATGTAAGCACGACATGGCAGCAGAGGAACATGATCACTGTTTTTGCATTGCATGGTTTGAGAATTGATTGAGAACAGGGGAGGAGATGAGATGTTGGACTGTGTGGGTGGGGAAGATATGTGGGACTGCAGGAAAGGATCAAGCTCTGGGGAAGCGGTGACTGCGCCTCCCCCCCCCCTCCACCCCGAGGTAATTTGTCCCTGGCAGCCGGTGATGTCTGGAAATGGAGATCTGCATGGGGAGGTCCAGTTGGGCGAGTGAGGTCGAACAAATTTAAGAAACCAAGTGAGAAATGACCGCGATGTGGTCACAACCTGGGACGTAAAAACACAAACCCAGGCAGTGTGTAATCAGCAGAGGCCTCCAGGCCTTATGTGTTCGTAACACCAGAAAACCAAGATGGCGGCCACATAATATCGGCTGGGTGTCATTGTGGGTGTTGTCAAGGGACAGATGTGGTTGTTGTCAAGGGACAGATGTGGGTGTTGTCAAGGGACAGATGTGGTTGTTGTCAAGGGACAGATGTGGTTGTTGTCAAGGGACAGATGTGGTTGTTGTCAAGGGACAGATGTGGTTGTTGTCAAGGGACAGATGTGGGTGTTGTAAAGGGACAGATATGGTTGTTGTCAAGGGACAGATATGGTTGTTGTCAAGGGACAGATGTGGTTGTTGTCAAGGGACAGATGTGGTTGTTGTCAAGGGACAGATGTGTGTGCGGTCCGGCAGCTCTCTGATCAATGGGTGCACATTCCAAATATCGACCACTATTCCACCACCAAAAACCCAACAACAGCAACAAGTAAAAACATTTTCTCATCAATGTGTTTCAAACGTCATGAATCCTCTCCCCACGTGACCCGACAGAGAAGTTTTCTTTGTTGGCTGAAAGAGAGCTGGTTCGTTTTTTGTTTCCTGGTCATCGACCGTTTATATTTGCAGTTACCAGTTGTTCAACATTTTCACAGTCGATCTGGCGCTCGATGAGCTTGGATGGATATCTCAACGTGTTTGGATCTGTTTGTGTTGTTGTGTTTGGCCGGGTCTCGCAAAGGCAAAGCGAGACGTGGCTCTAAACTTAAGGAACTCAGCGTTGTTGTTGTTGTTCTTCTTCCTCTTGTTGTTGTTGTTGTTGTTCTTCTTCTTCTTCCTCTTGTTGTTGTTGTTGTTGTTGTTGTTCTTCTTCTTCTTCTGAAGAGAAAACCTTTAAGACTCGGCTTTTTTATATACAGGATCCGGATCTCCTTAAATACTAAACACCTGCACACATCCTCACATTGAGGGTGCCTTTTGAGAGCGTCTATCATGAACTTTTAAATATATTCGGACATTTGCTTTAAAGTTTTGAAAAGTTCACGTTAGTATTTAAAGATTATTCCATTTAATATATTGTAATTTCGTAAATACACTAGTTTCTCGTCATCAACGACAATCGTCCATGACAGGTGTCGCTATTGGCTCAATCAAGGCACGTGATGAAATATCGGAAGTTTTATTTTTCTTCTTCTTCCTCTTCCTGTTCTTCTTCTGGTGAAGACAAAACCTTAAGGACGTGGCTCTTGGACACATTTGTCCTTGTTTTTATGGTGGAAGTTGTTTTTAAGTGGATAAAGGTCCAAACGTCCTTTCAACAGGTGAGTAACCCTGAACCAGAGAATTCATCAAGCTGAAGATGATTGGGCAGGAAGGACTTTCTTTAATTGGAATGAAAAAGTTTTAATGGAGGTTCGTGGGGTGGGAGTTGTGATGAGGGGGAGGGGTGTGTGGGGTGATGGTGGGTCGGGGGGGGGGGTGATTGGGGGTCGGGGGGAGGGGTGAGTGGGGTGATGGTGGGTCTCGGGGAGGTGTGTGGGGTGATTGGGGGTCTGGGGAGGGGTGTGGGGTGATTGGGGGTCTGGGGAGGTGTGTGTGGGGTGACGGTGGGTTTGGGGGAGTGGTGTGTGGGGTGATTGGGGGTCTGGGGGAGGGGTGTGTGGGGTGATTGGGGGTCTGGGGAGGGGTGTGTGGGGTGATTGGGGGTCTGGGGAGGGTGTGTGGGGTGATGGTGGGTCTGGGGAGGGGGTATGGGGTGATTGGGGGTCTGGGGGAGGGGTGTGTGGGGTGATGGTGGGTCTGGGGAGTGGTGTGTGAGGTGATGATTGGGGTCTGGGGAGGGGTGGTTGGGGGTCTGGGGGAGGGGTGTGTGGGGTGATTGGGGGTCTGGGGGAGGGGTGTGTGGGGTGATGGTGGGTCTGGGGGAGGGGTGTGTGGGGTGATGGTGGGTCTGGGGAGGGTGTGGGGTGATTGGGGGTCTGGGGGAGGGGTGTGGGGTGATTGGGGGTCTGGGGGAGGGGTGTGTGGGGTGATTGGGGGTCTGGGGGAGGGTGTGTCTGGGGTGATTGAGGGTGTGTGGGGTGATTAGGGGTCTGGGGGAGGGTGTGTGGGGTGATTGTGGGTCTGGGGGAGGGTGTGTGGGGTGATTGGGAGTCTGGGGAGGGGTGTGGGGTGATGGTGGGTCTGGGGGAGTGGTGTGTGGGGTGATTGGGGGTCTGGGGAGGGGTGTGTGGGGTGATTGGGGGTCTGGGGGAGGGGTGTGTGGGGTGATTGGGGGTCTGGGGGAGGGTGTGTGGGGTGATGGTGGGTCTGGGGAGGGTGTGTGGGGTGATGGTGGGTCTGGGGGAGGGGTGTGGGGTGATTGGTGGGTCTGGGGAGGGGTGTGTGGGGTGATTGGGGGTCTGGGGAGGGGTGTGTGGGGTGATTGGGGGTCTGGGGGAGGGGTGTGTGGGGTGATTGAGGGTCTGGGGGAGGGGTGTGTGGGGTGATTGGGGATCTGGGGGAGGGGTCATGGGGGTTCTGTGGAACGGGTACTTTTACCCACTTTTCCCGTTGTGGTGTTATAACTCAGCCCAGACGAGTTTTCCCGTTCAGTTGAATCCCAAGACCGTTTGATCCGACCCACGAGGCAATCCATAATATGGAATAGGCAAAGCCTTGAAGCGAATGTAGAATTCTTCTAACATTCGTTTCTTAAATATATCAAATTAAACAGTCTTTTTGCTATGAAAAAATAAATATTACCTTAACATTACCTTCACAACAACAACTTTGAAAAAAAAAAATAAAGAAACGTGGGAGGGGTGAATGGGGTCATGGGATTTCTGGGGAACGGGTACTTTTACCCACTTTTCCCATTGTGGTGTTAAAACTCAGCCCAGTCGAGTTTTCCCGTTCAGTAGAATTCATTAATCTATCTATAATTCCAGCAATGTGTGTGTGTGTCTGTCTGTGTGTCTGTGACCGCTGTTTCTCGACAACCACTGGTCCGATCTAATTGAAACTTGCCAGGTATATTGCTGGGGACCTGAGGATGTGCCTTTTCAAGGTTTGATATTAATCGGACAAGTGCTTCCCAAGTTATGGCCATTTATTTACCAAACCAATGACAGGACACGTTGCTGCGTAGGCGTGGCCGATGGGGAAAGAGCGCCTTAGTTACCGTGGCGTAGGAGTGGCAATGGTCAATGGCAGCGAATGTCATGGCCAGCAAAGACAGGGAGGTAAACTTGATTTTAATTTTGATTTTAATTAACTCTGTGTGTGTAAGTATCACAGCATTTGTTACTTCAATGCAAGCGATAATTAGTGGAATGCATGTGAACATTCCGTACAGGCACGCACCACTCCCGGATAGTGATGACTTCCAGTATTCTAATAATTTCTCGATTTCTTTTGCGCATTTATAGATAAACACAATGCCCCAATCCAGTCGTCGTTTACGAGAGCGAAGGAATGGACTGTGTGGTTGTTTGAAAGGTTATTTTTTAAATTTTTTGCACGTACGGCCACGCACGTACGGGCACACGAGAGCGAAGGAACGGCCTGTGTGGTTGTTGTTTCTGGCACGTGGTTTGAAAGTTTTTATTTTTTTGCACGTATGGCCACGCACGTACGGCCACGCACGCACGTGTACGTACTAGTTATTTTAATGTGCGCATGGGAAAAGAGATTCCAGATAAAAGTCGCTCCCAATCCAAATATCCAGTCCGGAGTTTGTGACTCGCCCGATATTTGTTGCCAAGTTGTTTTGTTGCCAAGTTAATACAAGTTGTAATTGGAAGTAAAAGAACCGTTCTCATCATGGGGGGGATCAGCCCCGTGTCGGAATACTTTGAAAAATTACCATGTGTCAATGATGTGTATTTCATATGTGAATACGTATTGGACCATTGCGTATTTTTGGAACTTGCATAAAAATTACGAATTGCTTATTTTTATTTTTATATTTTTATTTTAATGTTTTGAATGTGCTGCTGAGTGTGCAAAACTCCTCCAGGCATTTGGAGAGAGGTTCCAGGACATGAAAAGTAAACAAAGGGAACTGAACATATTTGCCACGCCGTTTAATGTGGAACCAGCTGATGTGCCTGACAACCAACAACACGAAATCATTGAGCATGGAAAGCAATGACGAGCTCAAAGCGAGGTACAACAACCTCCCTTTTCTCGAGTTCCACAAACTGTACGTACGTGCTGAGGATTTCCCCATTCTGAGGAGACATGCACTGAAGTATGCATCACTGTTTGGGACGACCTACAGCTGTGAGCAGTTCTTTTCAAAACTGACTCTTGCAAAGACTCGGTTCTGCTCAAGACTGACTGATCCAAACCTGCGAGTAGCATCATCATCATCACGACCACCTGACACCAAACGCCCCGCCAAAGAGAAACAGTTCCAGCCATCGCATTAGGTGAGTCCGATATATGTGTTCGATAATTTTGCATGGCTCTCGAAGGATGTTCTAGGGGCGACGAGGGGGGACGGGAGGCTCCCTCGCAGCAGGCCGTGACGAGGTGAGTCCGGTAAGGCCGTGCGAGGTCGAGCGGGTGCATGGTGCGAATGAGCACATGCCGAACTTTGGGGGGTGGAGAAACCCCGGGATCTTTTGGCCAAACCCAAGCACCCAGTACGAATGTCCCAGAGTGTGTGTTAAAATGTGTGCAGACTGCGAATGACACGGCATGTGTGGAAATGGTACTCGGACCGATTCGGACGGGAGACATGGGTCGTGTAACGGAGGGAGTTGTTTTGGAGACAGCGCCGGCTCCGCGGGACGCTGAGTGCGAGGTCCGTCCCGTGTTTTGCGAACGGCCCAGGCGCGCACGTTTGCGTGATCGGGAGTCGGCCTTAAAACGCTCGTCGCCCGGTACTGTTATGTTTTCGCCCAAACGGAGGGGACGTGCGTGTCGAAAACCGCCGCCCTGGCGAAGACGCAAGGTTCGTAGAGCCTTGCCCCGAGTACACGATTCCCCGGGCAGGAGGTGGCAAACATCCTCGCTTGGGCAAAGGAGCACTAGTTTAGTGGGAAGGGTTTAGCATTAGTTAGACTGGCCTCGTGGGGGCATGAGCCGTCCTCCATGGGGCCTGGTGAAACGAGTTGGAGGGAATGTTAGGTTAGATTTAGAAATGGATTTTGGGAGACACCGACGGACATGGAATGTGGAGTGGGGATGTGGCTTAGCAGTAGAGTTAAAAGGAACGTGCATTGAATAAGGGATGACGGGGAGCACGAGCTAGTTAGGGGGGATGTAGCTAGTCGAGTGTCAGTGTTGGTGTGGAAAGAGTAAAATGAAAGAAACATGATGAGTGAATGTGGGACAGCAGGCTCAAGTGCGAATGGAGTGAATGTGGAATGCATGGTGCGAATGGAGTGAATGTGGAATGCATGGTGCGAATGAATGATTGGGGGGAGGAGTGAATCCCACCCAAGGGAACCAGGGGTCAGTGTAATTACAGTTCGTGGGTTCGTGAAATTTACCAAAAGGAGGTCGCTTTATTGTTGGTGTTGGAAGAAGGCACGATACCTCTTTGAAGGGTGCAGGAGTCCATTGACCGGCTGGGAGCGTGGCTGTGGAAAGGTGAGTACTGAGTAGAGGGAACCCTGGGCACGGAGAAGTTGGCCAGAGTAGGCCATGGGTCCAAGCGACCGGGATAGTGAAATGGGCACGGGCGATCCTCGGAATGGGACCCGGAGCACCAGAAATGCCACATGGGCATATACGGGGGAGTAGCCAGGAAGGGCACTCCCCGCGTTCATACGGAGTAGGGAGGCTCGGATACAGCCTCAGCTGCCCGGGGGTGCTCCAGTTTGAGTTCGGCAGATGGGAATCCCTGCCATTTGAGCCACGCTGCCCAGCCACGCAATTGTGCAAGGGCACGAGAGAAACTTTGCGGGCCAGACCCAAATTAATAACGAACACCAACACAGGCGACGGGAATCATGGTTTCTGGAACCAATTGTTTAAAGAGACAAGCGTGTTGAAAAGCCCCCAGGATAGATTAACGTTCAATAAATGCTAGGATTGGTAGGAAACTTGGACCCCTTCGCACCATCCATCCCTTCGCTGCCCGTAGGCCGCTGGACCCACCATGGGAAATTGATGAGATCTTTGGAGGTTATTCTGAGGCTGCATTGGGCCTCGAGACAGACTCGCTTGTCTCCTCCTCATGTCCCCTCAAGAGGGATCTTAGGGGTTGGGGATAGACAGTGTATGACAGGTTTGCCGGACAAAGACGATAAAGGAGGTTCGGGACACGTGATTATAAAAAAAAATAATAAAAATAAAATAAAATAAATATAAATAAAAAAAGTCTAAATTTCGTTGTTGTTTTCTTGTTGCAAACTAAGAGAGTGGGTATGGACAAAGACAGGCAAAGGCGATAGGTTGGGGGTGAGAGAGTAAGGTAGGTCCGAGCCCGTTTTCGGAGCGGCCGGGACCACCGCACTCCCTCCAGAACCTCACGGACCAGACCAGAGGCCGGCCAGGTTCATATGCTGGCCTGTTTGTGCTGCATCTGCTGGTCCACATTCGCATTGCCATGCCTTGTTTGCCTACCTTTGCCATGACTCCATGCCTGCCTAACGCTTGTTTGCATTTCTCCCGTGTCAACCATCTCCACCATGTGCACCAGGACCATCTCCTCAAGTTTTGCAAGGACTGCCCTGCAGGCAGCCACACCACGGGGACTGCATTTCACCTGCAAAATGATTGACTTTGCTGTGCCTTTTCCCCACAGATCACAGGTCCTGGGCCATGGTTAGTGGAAACAGTAGGAAATGTATATAATCTTTAAAACCAACCTGTTTGTTTGTGTTAGCGCCGGCAATATTATTTAAGTTTTCTGAGTGAGTCTGTTAGTTTAGTTATGTAGCACACTAGGTTATTTATTTTTTGGACATGCATTCAAATGTCGCACTCAGGGATCCGTCGGTAAAATGTAGGAGGGAAAAAACAAACCTAGACCTGCATGGCACACGAGGATTGATGACTCGGGACGAGTCGATAAAAAGGGGGAGGGGGGATAGTGTTACGAATTTGGAAGCCTTTTGCACACAGACAGTCAGCAGTCCCATAGTTCAGTTACCTCGTTAAGTATATGTGGATAGTTAGAATCCCTCCCCTTTGTCTAATGCGTTAATTTCATGTGTGCGCTGTGCGTTTCTTTTATAGTCAGTTTTTTACATCTTTAAATCTACCAATGCCAACAAAACCCTCACTTCACTCCCCTCCCACTCTGTGGACAAACAAGCACTTCACCCTCCCAACTTCCACTTCACACCATGGCGGTGCCATAACGCACGTGTTTCTGACTACGGACGTGGGCGGAGCCCCCTCGCCTCGGAGCTCTGACTCCGCCCCATCAAAGAAGAATGTCTCCCCTGTCGACACTGGGGAAGACAACAGGGCCTCTCTCGGGGGAGGAGCACCGAGACGCCGATACGCCCCTCCTGCAATTGCGGCTGGCCACCACGACACCCGAAAACGCCTCGTCCAATCTGGAGGCGAGTTACCCGAGAGCGGATCCCTCCACCCCACACGGGGGAGGGATAATAAGGATCGCGAGCTGTATCTGAGTGGGGGGTTCCTTGGTTCCTTGGAGGTCGTTCCTTGCTTCTGGTCTGCTGGGCTCACCTGGTTGTCGGTCATCGTTCATGGCTGGCCGGGTCGTTCGTTGGATTCTGGCTGCGCTCGTTGGATTCTGGTTTGTGGGTTCGAGTCCCACCGTGGTGGGTTGTGTTGGAGCGCTCGAGCTGGGGATCCCCGTTCCCTTCCACGGACTCCGAGCTCCACAAGTGCGGGTCGGTAAAACTGCATGAGGCGGCCAGGTACCCAACCAAACTCGAACCCCCAGCTTGCCAATCCTTCGCGGCTGGAGGGTCCGATTAAAGGCCGGTTGGCGCCATTTCTTTATGGGTGTGTGTGTCTGTCTGTGGCCAGTCTTATGAGTAGAACTGCATAAGTGCCTTGCTTATTGCACATTGCATTTTAGTCGGTTTAACCCTGTTCTGTGTCTCCCTCCCTTATTATTATTATTTGTAAAATAAACCCTCTTGTTAAATGTACCAGCTCGTTTTCTGTGCTTTCTCTCATTGGCCTTGCATGGTTCGGGTTTGAGTTATAGTGAGGCTGATTGTGCCACAAATTGATATTTCGGCCGGCGTGGCTTTGGTAATTCCCGCTCGGTTACGCCGGATCCGAGTCGGTAACAGCGACTCGATTCGGACAAAGCCGGCCAAGGATGTGGCTTCCCCGGTAGTTAGACGGGGTGGGTACTTCGGTAAATTGGAACAAACAAATAAACCCCACCCCACGCCGTCGAAATATTGGTGACCACGGTCGATTAAGCGACCCGTCGGCTTCGGGGTTTTCCGGAGCGACGACCTTCAATTCCGGGTGTTCGGTGGGAGACGGCCCAACTGCTCCACCTGGCGGTCGTTCCTCGCCCCCGAACCCGGCACTACAACACCATGTCGGTTTCCAATACTGATGTCACCTTCAAACAAAATTATTTTTAACACAAGTTGAAGTTGGAAGTAAAATAACCGTTCTCATCATGGGAAAAAAAGAAAGCTCCGTGTCGGAATACTTTGAAAAGTTACCTTGTGTCAATGATGTGTACGTCACATATGAATACATAATGGGGATTGGACCATTGCGTATTTTTGGAACTTGCGTAAAAGAAATTGGTTGCTTAATTTATTTTTATTTCAATAATATTGATATACCGTTATATTGTTTTGGATTTGGAAGCCTTTTGCACACAGACAGTCAGCAGCCCCCGCAGTTCAGTTATTTCGATAAGTATGTGTTTGTAGTTAGGGTCCCGTCCCCTTTGTCTAACGGGAATTTCATGTGTGCGCTGCGGGTTTCTTTTATAGTCAGGTTTTTTACATCTTCAAATCAACCCTTCACTACTTCGCACCATCGACGCCATTGCCCACGTGTGCTCGACCACGGACGTGAGCGGAGGTTTCCTCACCTCAGAGCTCTGACTCCATCCAGGAAAGGAGGGGGTTCCCCCCTGTCCAATCAGGAAGCTCATCACCTCAGGGCCGACTCCGCCTCAGCCAGATGGAGTGTTCGGCCCGACCAATGAGGGGAGGCCACTGATCGCCCGACAACCCCTTGTCCAACGAGGAAGCTCATCACCTCAGGACCGACTCCGCCTTAGCCGGATGGAGTGTTCGGCCCGACCAATGAGGGGAGGCCACTGATCGCCCGACAACCCCTTGTCCAATGAGGAAGCTCATCACCTCAGGGCCGACTCCGCCTCAGCCAGATGGACTGTTCGACCCGACCAATGAGGGGAGGCCACTGATCGCCCGACAACCCCTTGTCCAATGAGGAAGCTCATCACCTCAGGGCCGACTCCGCCTTAGCCGGATGGAGTGTTCGGCCCGACCAATGAGGGGAGGCCACTGATTGCCCGACAACCCCTTGTCCAATGAGGAAGCTCATCACCTCAGGGCCGACTCCGCCTTAGCCGGATGGAGTGTTCGGCCTGACCAATGAGGGGAGGCCACTGATCGCCCGACAACCCCTTGTCCAATGAGGAGGCAAGTGGCCAGAGAAGAGGAAGAGTAGAGTGGTCGTCAGGAGTGGAGTGCAGGAGTCATCGTGGCGATTGGCTTGGTCTTGGTCGTGGTTCAAGCGGTCTTGGTCGTGGTTCGAATGATCTTGGTCTTGGTGGTCGCGCGGTCGGTTGAGTGAGAATCGTTCGTGTCTGGGCTCGTCGCCATTGCTCCTGTTTCGTCCATGTTGGGCACCGTATCCTCCTCGCCGAGTCTATATTCTTGGCTGCTCGCCATCCAAGCCCCTACGGACCATGGGTCCCACACATGCAGTCGCGGGCCGAACCACACCAACAAGCCCTGGTCCCCAGCTCGCCTTTCCCTACTGGGCTGAGGGGCCGAATAAAGACCCACGGGGTCCATTTCTTTCGTGGGTGTGTGTGTTTGTGTGGCGCCAGTCTGTTAAGTAGAATTGTATAAGTGTTTTCTTTTCATTGTACATTGCATATAATTCGTGATTAAGTCTGCCCTGTGTCTCCGTCCCTTATAAATAAACCCTCTTGTTAAATGTTCCAGTTCATTGCCTGTCGTTTCTACCATTGACCCAGCACGGTGCGGGCTTGAGAAATAGTGAGGCCGTCGGTGCCGTAAGTTGTCATTGGGTCTGACGGACTTTGGTAATTCCGCTCGGTTACACCGGACCGAGGTCGCTCGAGCTACCCGGTTCGACAGAGTCCGTTGAGGGTGTGGTTTTCCCCGGTAGTTAGACGACGTGGGTACTTGGGTATATTGAAATTAGGCAATTAACCCAACCCCACGCCGTCGAAATATTGGCGACCACGGTCCGCGAAGGAACCCATGACATTTCGGACTTATCCGAGAGTCACGACCTAAATTCCGGGGCGTTCGGTGGAGACGACCCTACTGCTCCCCACAGTGGTCGTTTATCGCCACCGAACCCCGGCCCACAACAATATACCAGTCTGACCCCACTGGAATATCGGTATCGAAAAAAATCGATATCGACGGAATCTCCCATTTGCTTTCTGTTCCGAAACTACACACACAATTTCAATGAAACTTGAACAAAACCTTCATCTCCCAGGATTTACTAAAGTTTGTACACGATATAAAAAGGCAGGGTCTAAGGGGGTCTACGGGTGTGGGGTGGGAAGGGTGTTCTGATGATGTATTTTCAGATGCTTTCCAGTTAGTTTTGTTTCATTGTCTTTGCAGATAAAGAAATGAAAATCGTTTCTTTTACCAACTCTGCCCAGTTTGATGAAGAAGGTCATTTCAATCAGAAAACGCCTTCTTGTCAGGACAATTACAAATCGAGCAGCGTCTCTTTCATCAACCACAAAAGTTGTTAAAAGGTGATCAAGCACATCCGAGGAAACGACAAACTCTTCAAGTGTTCCGTGTGTAACGAGACGTTTACCACTTCATCAAATTTACATCAACATACAATATTGCATACTGGGGAGAAACGCTTCAAATGTCCCGTATGTAACAAGGCTTTTACTATTTCATCAAATTTCCATCGTCATCAAAATATACATATCGGGGCAAAGCCCGACAAGTGTTCTGTGTGTAACAAGGCATTTGGTGATTCATCAACTTAACATAAACATAAACGAGTACATTCCGGGGATAAACCCTTCAAGTGTTCTGTGTGTAACAAGGCATTTGGTGATTCATCAGCTTTACATAACCATGAACGAATATATATGGGGTGTAAACCCTACATGTGTTCTGTTTGTAACAAGGCGTTTAATCAATCATCAAATTTATATAAACATGAACAAATACATTCCGGGGATAAACCCTTCAAGTGTTCTGTGTGTAACAAGGCATTTGGTGATTCATCAGATTTACATAACCATGAACGAATATATATGGGGTGTAAACCCTACATGTGTTCTGTTTGTAACAAGGCGTTTAATCAATCATCAAATTTATATAAACATGAACAAATACATTCCGGGGATAAACCCCACAAGTGTTCTGTTTGTGACAAGGCATTTGTTTCTTTATTAACTTTATCTCGTCATCAAAAAATACACACGAAGATACAACAGAGGTGTGAACACCGTGTGATCAGGGAAATGACCAAATACCCGGATCTGGAAAATGAAGTCGAAATAACCTCGAAGTTTAAGAGTGTCGACATTGTGTCAGTGATAGCTGCGGCAACTGGAGTGATGAAGAAGAACCTCTGTTAGATCTTCAAAAATATCCCTGGGAATGAATATTACTACAAACTAACTACAGTTGGAGACTGCCTGGGGTTCAGTGACGATCCTGAAAATATCCATCGGAACAAAACTCTGAGAACAAGAAAACTTCACAACTTGATCGAACAAACATGACCCTTTTATCAAAATGGAGGTGGATACACACACACACTCACAAACGCGCACACACACACACACACACACACACACACACACACACACACACACACACACACACACACACACACACACACACACACACAACCACATGAATACTCAAACAATCACACAAATACACTCAAACACACACAATCATTCCAACACACAATCACGTTATTCATCTTTTTTACACATACATAAACATACACACACACACACACACACATTGCCTTTTATACGTATAGATTGTAAACTTGAACTGGAATCCTATTTTGTTTCTCAAACTCTGGGATATCTTTAATCCCATATCTGTGTTTGTTCTTCCTCTTGTTGGAAGTTCTTCACATCACTTTTCAGGGTTTATTCTTTGCACATCCTTATGATCAGGTGTACCACTGTGAACCATTAAATTGTTTGTTTTTCCCAATCGTTTCAGATCGTTTCAGAACAAATCGCCTTCATCTTTGATAACTTTCCCATTATTTATTTTACCAAGTTACACCATTCATACACAGGTGCATCCTTGGAGATGAGTTGCAGCAACATACTGTAGTTGCGAAGGAGAAAATGCTCTCACATCGAGGGAAAAACTCAAGGAACCTCTTGAATACAGGGGGCTGTGTTTATTTATGTAAAAAACACATTGACAAACAAAAAAAGAACAATCAGAGATTGCAGACCCTCGGCAGGACTTGTTTTTTGGGGTGTTAGTGTAATTTTATGTCGTGTATTTTGTGTGACGTTTGTGTACTGGAGTGTAACATAATGAATAAGACATCATTAGAACTACCACTTTATAACTGCTGGCAGTGATGACCGGGTTCCAAGAAGTCCCGCTTTGATGCAACCCCACTTTCATTGGACACCTGACCCTGACCCATGAAGTGTTTTTTTTTATTATATTGAATTTAGAATGGGATTAAAATAAATTCAATTCAAATGAAAGAACAAACAGATACAGTCCTGCACTGGAGTAATCAGAAGGAACTCACACAAGCAAAAATAAAAGATGAAGTCATCAGAAGGAACCTGGATATGATTCGCATTTCAGCTGTTACTCCTCCACCCTCAAACCCGTCCAGGAACAGCCAAGTGAGGCTGATTAAACATAAAATAAAAAACCCTTATCAAAATAATTAATAATTCTGGCTGCCAGACCATACATCCAATCAAGTTGAAATTTAAAACATGTATTCCCCATCACTACTAGAATTTAAAACATGCATTCCCCATCACTACTAGAATTTAAAACGTGTATTTCCCATCACTACGAGAATTTAAACCATGTATTCCCCATCACTCAGAGAATTTAAAACATGTATTCCCCATCACTACTAGAATTTAAAACATGTATTCCTCATCACGACTAGAATTTAAAACATGTATTCCCCATCACTACTAGAATTTAAAACATGTATTCCCCATCACTACTAGAATTTAAAACATGTATTCCCCATCACTACTAGAATTTAAAACATGTATTCCCCATCACTACGAGAATTTAAAACATGTATTCCCCATCACTACTAGAATTTAAAACATGTATTCCCCATCACTACTAGAATTTAAAACATGTATTCCCCATCACTACTAGAATTTAAAACATGTATTCCCCATCACGACTAGAATTTAAAACGTAATCCCCATCACTCCTATTTATGTGAAGTTTTCTCTTGATCTGTCCAGCCATTCTGGAGAAGAAGGTTTTTATATTGTTGCAGGGTCGGATGAGAAGACCACGAGATGGAGGAAGCGACGTTGATTCCCACCAGACTCCCCGGAATTGTTGGCCGTCTCTCACGGATAATTCCGTGACGTGGCGGGTCGCTTAACCCACGGTGGACGCCAATAACTCAAATGCGTGACCTGGGGTCCTCCCGTCTAGAATCGGGTTACCTAATTAAGCACGCGGTTTAACCACCGGGGAACCACGCCCTTGGTACACCTTGTCCGAACCGGACCACTCTACCGGATCAGATCACCTTTCCGGATCGGATGCAGCCGAGCGGCACTGCCAAGGACGTTCCAGCTAAAGTAGGAACGGATCGTTGGGAATAAAGACCTGGCTAAACTGAGATTCGAACCATGCTGGACCAATGAGAGAAAGACAAAGGCGAGCTGGGAACATTTCAAATGATGATTATTTATTTACAGCAAGCGAGAAAAGCATGCGGCACAACATAGGTTTATTGGGTATGTAACGCAGGGAAAGAAGAGAGGGGTGTGGGGTGTGACAATAAAACAAGCAACTTACTGAAGCAAATACAGTGCAGACTTGACGCGAGATTATTAACAGTAACAACAATAAGGATCTTCGACAGGCTTACTTGACAGACAGGCGCCAGCACACTCAGACACACACAGAAAAATAAACCTAAATGTGAAGGACTTTCGCAGCCAGGGAGGGAGGGGAGTTGAGGTAATAGCTTTCGGTACCTGGGCGTTTAAGGGGAGGGATGCTCCATGGTGTGGTACCCGACAATTGTCGCGTTGTTGTGGCCACAGCCGCATGTGTGGAGATCGTGTTCTGAAGGAGGAGCTTGAGGGGAGAAGGGCGGAGTCCAGAATGCGAGGGTGGAGCAGTAGGCGGGACCAGGCAGGAGGCGAGATGTGGGCGGAGTCAACAAGCAGGAACACTCCACGTGAAGAACACCCACACCGAACACAACGCTTCTCAATTCCACACTTACACGGAGGATTCTCCGTGTTTATCGAGCCCGGAGCTCGTGGGAGGGGCCATGCCGAATCCAATGTCATCGCCCGAGTCGGGCGTTCCGACTGGCCCCGACCCCCCACGTGGCCCGCCAGCCTGGGCTGGGCTTCGGGCAGACGCCGGCACAGCCCGCCCACATGGGTGCCAAAGCGTACATGACTCGCCGCACATATCTGGTTTTGGGTAGACGTTGATGCACGGCTATGGTTGACGAGACGAGGGGCAAGCAGGCAGAGGGTACCCTGGGTTGTGCTGCACGCTGTGGTAGACGAGACAAGGGGCAAGCAGGCAGAGGGTACCCTGGGTTGTGCTGCAAGCTGTGGTAGATGAGACAAGGGGCAAGCAGGCAGATTAACCTCAGAAATGAAATGGAGGGAAGAAAAAGAGTGGGGATGAAATAAAAGGGGAAAATGATTTAATAACCGAACTATTATACCATCGCAACGCACTCCCTTGTCTTCCCACGAAACAAAAGGAAGGGGTCTATCGACACGTATATTAATGGCACAACTGTTTCGGGACATCTATCTGTTGCATGCATGCGGTTCCGAGAACCGCAACACTACCCCCTCCGTTTTGCCAGACTCGACCTGAGCCGTTAACGTTCGTGTGGCATGCAGGTGTAGGTTCCCCCAGTACAGCTTACCTCTGGATCCCCAGTGCGACATTTTGAATACATGTCCCAAAAATAAATAACCTCGTGCGTTGCATAACGAAACTAACAGACTCATTCGGACAACTGAGCTACATTGCCGGAAATAAACAAACAAACATGTGGATTAGAACGATATACAGTTCTCATATTGACATTACCCATGGCCCAGGACCTGTGACTTTCGGAGAGAACAATAAAGGCAACATGCGGGGATGAGTGCAGCAGCAGGAATCGATGATCAGGCGTCTTCAGGGCCCTCAATGGTCCTTTGTTTGTTGGTTTTATTTATTTTTCCTGTTCCTGGTTGCTGGAGGCAACTCACCCTTTCACGGCAGGCCACACGCCGTCTCACAGTCCATTTGAACTGGCCTTTATACAACAAGGACATGGATGTCCAATTTCGTATACAATTTCGTGGCTGGGCAGCGTGGCTCCACTGGCAGGTCTACCCACCTGCCGAACTCGATCTTCGGCACCCCCGGGTCGCTGAGGCTGTCTGCGAGCCTACCTACTCCTTATGAATGTGGGGAATGCCCTTCCTGGCATTTCCGTGTCGATGCTCACATGGCATTTTGGCGCTCTGGGTCCCTTTCCCGTGGGTACCCGTGCCCATTACACTAACTCGGTCGCTTCGTCCCTTGGCCGACTCTGGCCGACTACTTCGGTGCCAGGCGTGCCCTCCACTAATTGCGCATATTTCCTCAGCCACGCTCCCAGCCGGTCAATAGTCTCGTGCACCCGACAAAAAGGTTTCGTAAATTCGTTTCCTAAAAAGCTTTCATCAAATACACCTGGTCCCAAATGCCACATTCGGACCTGAAAATTTTAATCTTGTTCAAAGAATTTTAAATGTTACCACCTCCTGATTCTGTCAGTTACGTGAGAATGACCCAAAAATAACTCCGTTATGGAGGGAAGATTGTCGATAAATACAAAAACAGAAAATAAAGAACGTTGATTCGTATCGAGGGAATAATCATCGACGAACTCGGACTCGTTTTTCACTTTCACAACACAATCTAAAACACAAACAATCCGTTAAAACGAAACGTTCAATGTTTGAACTTATTTTAAATCATGGACACGTGATGTGGCGGGAACCAATCAGACACCGCGATCTCGCGGTTCGCATTTTCCCCAAACAGCTCGCGCTCTTCACTCGGTTACCACAGCGTACCGTCCTTCACACGACACGACGTGCGGTCCAACATGACCTGAGATCTCAGAGAGAACACCCCGGGATCCACGAGCGGCTCCGATGGAGGATACGTGGTCGGTCCGGGAGGTTCTCCGGAAAACCGCGGGTCCATGGTCGGTTCACCCGAGGACAAGGGGGTCCAGACCCGGTACGTGACGTTCACTCCGTACCGAGAACTTGTGTTTCCCGTGCTGATCCATGCTGTGTACTAACACAGGAACTCATTGATTGAGTGAATGTCACGATGTCTGGAGCGGAACCGTAATTGAATTGAGAATGGAAATCCCATCCATGACACGTTACCCTCCCTCTTGACTTGAACATGTGATGTATGACATCATTATATACATCATCACTTCATTCATCATTCGATTCCTCTTTAATCTCGTTTACAACAAATCAGATGAAGATTTACTTGTGATGATGGGCCTCTGCACCGGCACACAATGGCCTGTTCTTGAGGACTGCAGTGGCATATTTAACGTCCTCGAGGAATCACTGGATGAGAAGACAAGAGACTTCCCTTTGCTTTCAGAGGAAGGTATGCTCACTGATGCAACACCTTCCCTGTGCATCACCAGGTTGGGAGTTTATAGCTCGTCCTGTACCAACCTTATTTAAGGCCAAATTATGTTCAATATTATATTTAAAGATGTGAAGGGTGAACTGAGTTACCACTAAACCAGGAGGCTGTTTGTAGAGTTGGTGAGAGTTTACGAGGAAACTAATTAATTCTGCTCGATGGATGGAAGTCACAAGTTCAAGGTCGAGGTTTGACCCAAAATCATTTTTCCCGAAATTTTGACCTGAAGCTGTGACGTTGACCTTTGACCCGCTGTAAGAACTGTTATGAAACCATTGTCACGGGAAAGGTGTGTTTGTAGCGACTCTGTTTATCTGTTAAGGTAAAATATCATAAAGGTATACCTGGTGTTTGTTTCATCGTTAAGGTGGTGGGCTTGGTTGACTTGGTCCTGAGTTCAAATCCCACTTGGCTGTTGAATTAATGCCAGGTGGGGTTGACTCAGCTTGTCATCCTTCTGAGGTTGGCAAAGTGATACCAGCTTGCTGGGATGATTGAGCCGTTTGAGTATCCTGTGTTAGAGTGGTCACCTGTCCAGAATGTGTCCAATAACCCAGGTGACTGCTGTCGCAGCACTGATGCTCCCTCTGTACAGAGTGTGGTCTTCATGGATCGATCATAAAGGACACTTTTAACAACATTACCCATCACTGAGGGTCAGGGACTTGAACTCTCATGAGCACCGAACTAATTAAATAATTTATAGCCTATCATTACCTCTTTTAATTGAGGAAAGTGTGAAATGTAAAATATAAAGCTTAATTCGTGTTTTTTACTTGTTTACCAGCAAATACTTCCTGTCGCTTCGCTGATGGGAATATTCAAGGGAAGAGGGAGAGGAGGTCGGGAGAGGAAGGAGTTGACGAGGGAAAGGAGGGATGGGAAGGATGGAGGAGAGGAGGGAGATGAGAGGGGATGGAGGTGAGAGGGGAAGAGGGAGAAAGAGGGAATAAAAGGACAGAGGAGGAAGAGTGGTGGGAGAGACACGGATAGGGTGAGTCGAGAGAGGGTGAGGAGAGAGACCAAAAGTGGTAAGGGAGAGGGATAGGGATGAGAGAGAGAGAGAGAGAGAGAGAGAAAGAGAGAGAGAGAGAGAGAGAGAGAGAGAGAGAGAGAGAGAGAGAGAGAGAGAGAGAGAGAGAGAGAGAGAGAGAGAGAAAGAGAGAGATGGATAGGGGTGGGATAGAGAGGGATAGGGGCTGGAGAGGGAGAAGGGAGAGGAGGAGGGGAGAGGAGGGGATCCAGGCAGATGTGACGCCGAGTTTAACACCCATGTGGGACACAACACACACATTTATGAATCACCCTGCCTGTGAAACACCGGGATGACAGTTTATAGCTGGGTCGGGATTCAAACCCAGGCGAGACAGCTGAGAGCGATCATGCGTACCTCTTGGCTATCCTGCCGTGATCTGGTAATACATTGCTGTTGAGGGAGGGGAAGGCGGCACAAGGGGATAGGAAAGCAGCATGAGGGGGAGGGGCATCGTGAGGGGGGGAAGGCAGCTTGATTGGAGCAGAAGGCAGTACGAGGGAAGGGGAATGTTTCATTTCACTCATTTCAAGCGGAGGTTCAAACCAAAGTAAACAACAATGAACTTTTCAGCGAAGTGGAGGTGATTTTTGCTCACGCCAGATGGAGATGGAAGCAGCAAGGATGGTTCATGAAGATGATGTCAGTTGACTTCCAAGCAGAGGGAAGATGACCCTGGGAAAATGATGGAGTGAATGGAGCAGAATGTTTGAAAGGACAACGTGCTGCCATTTGATTAAACCGTCAGGGAAGCAACGGGTACTTGTACTGGTGGAATACTTAAAGGTCAATTATTATTCCGCCTCCCGGAGGGAGGGAGCAGGATATTGTAATCGTCCGGTTTGTTTGTTGGGTCGTCGATCTTGTCGAAAAAACAAATGTCAAAAACAATTTTTTTTGATTTTTTTTTTTTTCGACCCTTATTATTATCAGTATTGCCGTCGATATGTTTGTCTGTTGGATTCGCTGGAGTACCCTTTTTGTCGGGTTTTCCGTCTGTTGCATTCGTTAGAGTACCTTTATTTTCGGGTTTTCCGTCTGTTCGGTGGTCGCGAGAATACCCTTATTGCCGGGTTTTCCGTCTGTTGGATTCGCTAGATATCCCTTATTGTCGGGTTTTCCGTCTGTTCGGTGGTCGCGAGAATACCCTTATTGTCGGGTTTTCCGTCTGTTCGGTGGTCGCCAGAGTACCCTTATTTTCGGGTTTTCCGTCTGTTGGTTAGTCGCGAGAGTACCCTTATTGTCGGGTTTTCCGTCTGTTGGTTAGTCGCGAGAGTACCCTTATTGTCGGGTTTTCCGTGTGTGTGTGTGTGTGTGTGTGTGTGTGTGTGTGTGTGTGTGTGTGTGTGTTTGTGTGTGCGTGTCTGCAACGCGAGGTTCCACAGCACAAACCAGCAAACCGATTTCGATGAACCTTGGCGCACAGGTGCCATATGGGCTGGGAGTGTGCGCGTTTGATTTTCGTTGTGACGCAACCACCCGTTGCTATGCAGCGGCCGAAAAACCGCGTTCACTATTTTCAATACTTGTCCTACAGTTTTGAATGTGGAGAAACGAGACTTCGGAATCAAACAGTTCGAGATATTTAGAAAATTTTACTCGAGCCGATTTTTGATTTAGGTTTTTTTTTTTCGAAATGGTAGTCCTTCAAAAATAGGGTGTCCATTTACCGTCATTTTTTATGAGGAGTGCGAGTTGGCAAAATACGCAATAGGAAAAATCTTGCCAGACAGAGGAACAATTGTATGTGAACCAATACGTCTTGCCAATGAATCTTCGTCGGTGGATCGGTCAGAATGAAAAGCATCGTATCCAATGCTTCGATCCTCGCGGATCCCTCGTCGCCGACCGGCTTGTCTGTTGGCTGCTGTTAGAGCAGCCTTATTCTGGACATTTCCATCTGTCTGTCTGTCCGCGAAACTTTGGTCAAGCCAAGGGACTAAACCACTCAACCGATTCCAATGTAATTTGGTGGGTAGGACCAATATTTCTGGGAATCGTGTGCTTTCGAAAATGGGACCCCGGGCCCAAGCAACGGCAGAGCAACGGCCCTTTAGAGTGGTCAAAAATCGAAAAGAATAAAAAAAATCGAAAAATCGAAGCCTAGAGTTCTGTGCGCATTCTATCTCGCTCCCTTCATGCCAATTTGCAGCCCTAACAAAAAATATTTGTCGGAGGAGATCGGTTTTGGGCGAGTACATGTCGAACATTTCAGAAACGGTTAATTGCATATATCTCTAAGAGAAAGAGTGTGAATTTGATGAAACTTGTGTGACATGTGAACAATGTGCCTCGCATGTACACAAAAATGAATGGTTGCTATGCACACCATCCGTTGCTTAGCAACAGCTAAAATACTTTATCGCACAAAAAAATCAATACCTCCGAAACTGGACCTCCGAGGGACCTGCTTTTTTGTGCCCAAGGAGAATGTCTTGCAGCATCATCTACAAAAATAAAATCTTTAGCGAATAGATAAATGGAATTACCAGGGCTGCCATTTGTTAGAGTCTCTTTGGAAACATGCCTGGAATTTCACAAGGCGGGTTTCTGGGCGCAAAGGAAGAGGGCTGTGATAATCATATTTATTGTGCTAAATTGATTGATAGCATGTACATGAATATCGGCTAGTCGCGTCGGCCAGCTTTTCATCGAGAGCGAGCAGCCATGTCGCCGAACGGCTTGTCTGTGTTGGGGAGTCGATCTCGTCGAAAAAAAAAAATTCAAAAATTTTTTTTTGAAATTTGTTCTCTCCTTATTAGCAGTATTTCCGTCCATATTGAGAAGTCGATCGAGTCGAAATATATATATATATATATATATATATATATATATATATGTATATATATATATATATATATATATATATATATATATATATATATATATATATATTTTG
Organism: Eptatretus burgeri; assembly: GCF_056783735.1. NCBI lineage: Eukaryota > Metazoa > Chordata > Myxini > Myxiniformes > Myxinidae > Eptatretus > Eptatretus burgeri. Next base: position 65,775 of record NC_140983.1, on the reverse strand, counting down.
AGATTTGTTCTCCCTTGTCAGTATTTAAAATGGTGATTTCAGTTAATACAATGGCGATATCGATGAAACTTGGTTGGTAGGTTTATACCATGACCTGGTTGTGTGCAAATGAGAACCGTTGCTCTGGGCATCACCGTTGCCTAGCAACGGGACTTTTAAATTTTTGAAAAATCATAAAAAATTATTTTTTCGAAAATCAAAAATCGTGCCAAGAGCGACTGTGGGCAGTACATTCAGCCATATTGTCAAATTATCCTATTAAAATCAGCCATCAGCCGGATCCTATTAAAACTGTCGTAGAAGGTTGAGTTTGAATGAACCCTGGTCAAAAACAATTAAAAAACGAAGTTCATTTTTTCTCAGAGACTATGAGTCAGATTTCCATGAAACTGGCATGGTAGGTTCATGGTATGTCCTAGTGATGTGTGAGAAAGAATTGTTGCTATGGACCCCTCCGTTGCCTAGCAACGGCCGAAAAACCTCTAAATGTGGGGGAATTTTAACGAAAAAACAATCTGCAGCATTAACCCTTGAAGCGAGAATCATGAATTTTCTTGTGCTTAATCCTCAGGTCATTCCCCATCGAACGGGCCCATCGCATCAGGTTCTATTGGGTAGGCGACTACCCATGTCCGCCTACCGGCTTGTTTGTCTGTTGGGTCGTCGATCCAGTCGAAAAAAAAATATTTTTGAAATTTCTTCTCCCCTTATTATCACTTTTTCCGTCGATATGTTTGTCTCTCTGTTCGGTCCAGTGCTCCGTTAATACAATGGCTATTTCAATGAAACTTGGTTGGTAGGTTCATACCATGACCAAGTTGTGTGCAAATGAGAGCCGTTGCTATGGACCCATCTGTTGCCAAGCAACGGGACTTTGAATTTTTTGAAATTTTTCGATTTCAATGAAACTTGGTTGGTAGGTTCATACCATGACCAAGTTGTGTGCAAATGAGAACCGTTGCTATGAACCCATCCGTTGCCTCGCAACGGGACTTTGAAACGTTTTGAAATTTTTGAAAAATCATAAAAAATTTATTTTTTCGAAAATCAAAAATCTGGCCACGAGCGACTGTGGGTAGTACATTCAGCCATATTGTCAAAAATTTCCAGCCGGATCCTATGAAAACTGTCGGAGAAGATAGACTTTGAATGAACCCTGGTCGAAAACAATAAAAAACGAAGTTCATTATATCTCAGAGACGATGAGTCAGATATACATGAAACTGGTATGGAAGGTTCACGGTATGTCCAAGTTATGTGTGAGAAAGAACCGTTGCAATGGACCCCTCCGTTGCGTAGCAACGGCCGGAAACCCATGTCCACCTACCGGCTTGTCTGTCTGTCTGTCTGTCCCGAGCATAGCTCCGTGGGTTTTGATCCGATCCTGATAAAATTTTGGTGGGAGGTACATATCATGATCCAGTTGTGTTTCGTGAGAATGGGCGTGGTGCGCCCATTATGGGCGGAGCCACGCCCAAAAAACGTGTTATTAGCGGGTAGCCAATTTCAATTTGCATCTTCTCCGAGGGGGTTTGTTGAATCTGGCAGTGGTTTCGGTATTTGGTCAGCCGAATGGCACCTGCATAGCCCCACGGAGGTCGATTTTTCATTTTCGTCCCAAGGTCAAGGTCACAAGGTCACGAACTTAGAAAATTGCGAATTTTGTCATAAAAATCCATCTTCTCCAAGGGGTTTGTCGAATTGGCAGGGGTTTCGGAATTTGGTTAGCCCAATGGCACCTGCATAGCCCCACAGAGCTCGATATTTCATTTTTCTCCCAAGGTCAAGGTCACAAGGTCACGAACTTAAAAAATTGCGAATTTTGACATAAAAATCATACGACCGCCCAAACTTTGAGAGCGAGGATGACAATATTTTTTTGCATAATCTTGAGATCATTCCCCACCGAAAGTCTTGAAACCATTTTGCTCTGTCTCGAACACCTTGCCCGTGGCGCCCCCTTCAAGTTTGTTTTTACGCCAATTTCATCAAAGTATGGATAATCCGAGGAGTGCGAAATGCCATATAGCCTATATAACGTTATATTGTTCCTGGAATGTTCAAGAGGAAGTTTTGCATCAAAGGTCATAATCCTTGACCTTTGACCTTTAAAGTTCACAAAGGTCAAATTTTCAAAGTTGTGGGAATAGAACCAGGTTTTCGACCTTCTTCAACGAACTAACTCCATTAAGCTATAGCACGTATCCTGTTTCCTTATTTTAATGTCCACAACATTGTTTTGTGACCATTGAAGGTTATGCAAAAGTAAAATATTGAAAGTTGTTGAACGAAACCGGGTTTTCTGCATTTTGCCGCGAATAACCCGTCACTCGTACCACATCATGTTGATCATTTTTATCACTTGGTCAAAAATTATCACATTGTCTCATCCTTGACTTCTGAAGCAATCTACATCGTCAAATACCGCTCGTAAACCATCGTCGTCTTCAGACTTGTTATTTATTATCTTTATCTTTCCAGCTATCATTTCCAGATTGAGTTTGTTTTCAACACCCAAGCTCTCGAGGTCTTTGTCTCCAATTTTGTGTTTGTTTTTTTACATTTTGAATTCTCTTTTTCAGTTTTGGGTTTGTCTTTCCTTTCCTGAACTGATGTATTTGTCCAATGTGATCAATGTGTCTGTTTGCGTTTGTGTCTGTCTGTCTATGTGTCCACGCCTTCATATTTTCACTTTTAAAATTGATTTCTCTGTTTCCGCTTGTCCGATCGATGCAAAATTTTAAGCATCGGAGGAACTCCCGATGGAGAATGTTTTTATTGTTAACATTGTCGTCATGTGTGACATGGTATGGCAGCCATATTGAATTAAAGGGAAAAATGGAATATCATTTTCTGAAACCACTCAACGAAAATAATTGAAACTTTGCACATGTTATCAACTCCCCATGGGGTATATAGTGTGATAATGATGATATCATCAGTGTAGTGTAATTCCAGCCATGATTGGTTTAATTGAAATCCTTCTCTGAAAAATCTGAAACTTCCTTTATCTGACCTTTGACCAGACGTGAGTGAATAATTACATTTTTGACGTTCATAACCCATTCTAAGAAACAATGTGATATAATAGGGTGCATGGATGTGGGCCATGATAGTCGTGCGCCATAATAGTGGGTGTTGTTAATTATGTTAATTATGTTAATTATGGTAAGTGTTGAGTTAATAATGGTAATTTTGTTCATGATGAATGTGCAAGGTGAGACTATGTGCTCTCGGAGTGCTGTTCAACTTTTAAAAGTGATTTATTGATGTTTTTGCTCCATTGTTAATTTGCAGAGAAAAAAATTGAAAAGTCTTCAAGTATCAACTGTTCCTCGTCATTAGACAGAGAAGTTTCTTTCGATCATCACCTGACAGAGACTTTCTGTCAGGATGTTGACAAGTTTCGGGGTGTGTCTACAAACAACAACAACAACTGCGACAGGTTTATCAAAGTCTTGCAACAGGAGAGCCAAAGAAGTGAGAAGACAAACAATTTTGCTGTTTCCAACAAAGACTTCACCTCCTCATCATGTTTAAAAGGATGTGTTGAAATATGCGCAGGTGAGACGTCATACAGGTGCACTGTGTGTCAGAAGGGATTTGCTTCTTGTTCATATCTGTTGACACATCAAACGTTGCACACCGGTGAGAAATCCTACAAGTGTTCACAATGCAGGAAGGCTTTTTGTTCTTCATCAAATTTATATCGTCATCAAAAAATACATGCGGGGTGTAAACCCTTCAAGTGTTCTGTGTGTAACAAGGCGTTTCATCAATCATCAAATTTATATAAACATGAACTAATACATTCCGGGGATAAACCCTACAAGTGTCCTGTGTGCTCGAAGGCCTTTTATTCGTCATCAGGTTTAAATTATCATCAAAATACACATTCTGGGTTTAAACCCTACAAGTGTTCTGTGTGTAACAAGGCGTTTAATCAATCATCAAGTTTACATAACCATGAACGAATACATTCCGGGGATAAACCATACAAGTGTTCTATGTGCTCGAAGGCCTTTTATTCGTCATCAGGTTTAAATTATCATCAAAATACACATTCTGGGTTTAAACCCCACAAGTGTTCTGTTTGCAACAAAACATTTTTTTCTTCATCAACTTTACATAACCATGAACGAATACATACGGGGTGTAAACCCTACACGTGTTCTGTTTGTAACAAGGCGTTTAATCAATCATCAAGTTTACATAACCATGAACGAATACATTCCGGTGATAAACCCTTCAAGTGTTCTGTTTGAAACAAGGCGTTTAATAAATCATCAAGTTCACATAACCATGAACGAATACATTCCGGGAATAAACCCTACAAGTGTTCTGTTTGTGATTAGGCGTTTTCGCAATCATCAACTTTATCTCGTCATCAAAAAATACACACTAAGATACAACAGAGGTGTGAATCCCGTGTTGTCAGGGAAATGACCAAATACCGGGATCTGGAAAATGAAGTCAAAATAACCTGGAAGTTGAAGAGTGTTCACATTGTGTCAGTGATACCTGTGGCAACTGGAGTGATGATGAAGAACCTCTGTTAGATCTTCCAAAATATCCCTGGGAATGAATATTACCACAAAATAACTAGAGTTAGAGACTGTCTGGGGTTCAGTGACGATCCTGAAAATAACCATCGGAACAAAACTCTGAGAACAAGAAAACTTCACAACTTGCTCGAACAAGCATGACCCTTTCCCAAAATGGAGGTGGATACACACACACACAACCACATGAATACACTCAAACAATCACACAAATACACTCAAACACACACAATCATACCAACACACAATCACGTTATACATCTTTTTTACACATACATAAACATACACACCTTTTATACCTTTTATACGTATAGATTTTAAACTTGAACTGGAATCCTATTTTGTTTCTCAAACTTTGGGATATCTTAAATCCCATATCTGTGTTTGTTCTTCCTCTTGTCGGGAGTTCTTCACATCACCTGTCAGGGTTTATTCTTTGCACGTCCTTATGATCAGGTGTACAGGTGTGAATCATTAAATTGTTTGTTTTTCCCAATCGTTTCAGCCCTCATCTTTGATAACTTTCCCATTATTTATTTTACCAAGTTACACTACTCGCACACAGGTGCATCCTTGGAGATGAGTTTCAGCAACATACTGCAGTTGCGAAGGAGAAAATGCTCTCACATCGAGGGAAAAACTGAAGGAACCTCGTGAATACAGGGGGCTGTGTTTATTTATATAAAAAAACATTGATAAACAAGAAAAAGAGCAATCAGAGATTGCAGACCCTCGCCAGAACTTGTCTTGTTTGGTGTTGGTGAACTTTTATGTGGTGTATTTTGTGTGACGTTTGTGTGCTGGTGTGTTACATAATGAAGAAGAGACATAATTAGAACTGCCACTTTATAACTGCTGACAGTGTTGACCGGGTTCCAGGAAGTCCCGCTTTGATGCAACCCCACTTTGATCGGACCCCTGACCCTGACCCATGAAGTGCTTTTTTGTTAATTATTAAATTAAATTGAGAATGGGATGAAAATAAATTCAAATCAAATGGAAGACCAAATAGATACAGTCCTGCATTGGAGTAATCATAAGGAACTCACACAAGCAAAAATAAAAGATGAAGTCATCAGTAGAAATCTGGATATGATTCGCATTTCAGCTGTTACTCCTCCACCCTCAAACCCGTTCAGGAACAGCCAAGTGAGGCTGATTAACATAAAATAAAAAACCCCATATCAAAAAAATTAATAATTCTGGCTGCTGGACCATACATCCAATCAAGTTGAAATTTAAAACATGTATTCCCCATCACTACTTGAATTTAAAACATGTATTCCCCATCACTACTAGAAATTAAAACATGTATTCCCCATCACGACTAGAATTTAAAACATGTATTCCCCGTCACTACTAGAATTTAAAACATGTATTCCCCATCACGACTAGAATTTAAAACATGTATTCCTCATCACGACTAGAATTTAAAACATGTATTCCCCATCACCACTAGAATTTAAAACATGTATTCCCCATCACTACTAGAATTTAAAATATGTATTCCCCATCACGACTAGAATTTAAAACATGTATTCCCCATCACTACTAGAATTTAAAACGTGTATTCCCCATGAAGTTTTATGTCGACATTCAGCGCTTCCAGAGAAAACATTATTTAATATTCTTTAAATCCAATATGGCTGCTAAACCATGTGACATGAATTATTCCTTAACCTGGTGCACACATGCTTGGGGAACATTTTGGTGAAGTTTTCTCTTGATCTGTCCAGCCATTCTGGAGAAGAAGGTTTTATATTGTTGCGGGGTCGGATGAGAAGACCACTTGGTGGGGGAAGCTACGTCGATTCCCACCAGACTCCCTGGAATTGGAGGTCGTCGCTCACGGATAATTCCGTGACGCGGCGGGTCGCTGAACCCACCGTGGACGCTAATAACTCAATCGTGTGACCTCGGGTCCTCCCGTCTAGAATCAGGTTACCTAATTAACCATGCGGTTTAACCACCGGGAAACCACACCCTCAGTACGCCTTGTCCGAACCGGATCACTCCACCGCAGTGTTTACCAAACTTTTTTGAGCGTGACCCAAATCCAGGTGTGGTGAAAATCTCGCGACCCAAGCTTCAATCAGCGTCTTTTTCCACGAAACATAATATTGTTGCGGTTGAGGAAATTCGCAAACCACCATTCGGGTCCCGTAGGTGAGATGTCTCTGTGGGTGCATGTGTGGTGAGCCCCAAACCCGTTGTTTGGAGGGAGTAAATGTGATTCATTCGGGCTGCGACCCTTTAAGATAGCCGTTTTTCTGTTCTATCTTTATTTTGAAACAACCACGTCTCAACCGTCATCACACAACAACCACCAACCACAATGCCGCTTCACAACAACAACAACGCCAACAGCCACGACCTTTACCTTCACAACTCGCTCCCGCAAACATCGTATCATCACCATTCCAAACGTCACCATGGCCATGGACATCACTTTAAACCCTCCACCACCTTCGCCTCTCCTTCTGCGGCCATTCCCGCACCGCTTGTGGGCACCGAGCGTCAGGCTGTCCGGGCCTCGTGCGGGACGCGCGCCGAGCCGCGGGTGCAAATAGCGGCCTTTCCGAGGAGAAGTCGGATCAGGAATGATACACGCCCACTTCTGATCCGTCCAATCAGCAAGCGCGGGGCGGTTTGGCCCCGCCTACAGGCGCGTCGGATTAGAATCGATATATGCAAATTCGAGGATCAGGGGAGACTCACGCCCCTTTTTCTCCGTCCAATGGGCGAGCGTGGCTCCACCCCCGAGCTCGTTCTGATCCAGAAATTTGCATATGGGTTCTCCTGCCAGACTATAAAGTGCCGAGCGCGGGGCGAATTTAGTCAGTTTTGAGTTGGAGAGAAGGTTGGAGGCAGTGAGTTGGAGTCAGGAAGGTCGAGGCAGTCAAGTCGGGTCTGGAGAGGAGCGGTCTGTGGAGCCGTGAGTCAAGTCGGGTCTGGAGAGTGGCAATCTGTCGGGGTTCGGAGTCTGTTGGGGAGCTGCAGAGAGGGGAAGCCTGGAGCCTGGAGCGCGGTCGAGGTGATTTGCTGCAGTCGGCTGAGGAGAATTGGGGAGGGAGACCGAAGGGTTCGGGTCCGAGGCAAGGAAGACGGCGGTCGGCGACGAGGTCGCAGTGGAGTCGCTCGTCGCAGGACCCAAGCAAGCCAGCTATCCACCATCCCCAGAGCATCAACAATTCCCCCCTTTTCCCCCCCGCGCTGAGATAGTGCGAAAAGGGGGCCCCGTTCCCACCCCACTCCAAGCAGTGCCAACGAAACCCGCGAAGGAGCGCGGAGTCGGGGCACCGCCGCCACATTTGCGGCTCATCACAAGACACGGGTAGGATCCACCCGGTCTCGCAGCCCACAGGCCCAGGTCTGCCCCCTTGTCTTTGAGGGTGGCCCTTTTCTTTTGCTTTTGAGTAAATGTGTTGTCGGCGCCGTCTGTAAAGTAAAACTGTGTAAGTGTTGCCGTGTGCTTGCGTAGTCGGTAGTAGATCTGCATTGTTGTGTTTCTTTTGTAACATCTGCTTTTGGTGCATAATTGTAATTGTATATGTGTGCTTTCCGTGTGCCGCGGAATAAATGTGCCTCATGTTGAACTGTTTTCCCGTTTCGCTTCGTCTTTTCTTTAATTGAATCTCCATCTTGCTTCACGTAAAGGGTTGGTAGTGGGCTTAATACGCCCGATAATTAATCGGAACCGTCGAGGTCGACGATAACACCGCCGGTTATCTCGATAGTACGGAACGGGTCGCTTAAGTGGCCCGTGTCCGGAGTCGACCTGCGGCGAGGTGCGATCGCCCGGTCTACCCTCCGTGTGGGTACTTAGGTCGGTCGAATTTGGCGAACAACCCTATCCCACGCGGGGGGCCGATTGGCACGATCGTGGTGAGTCCGAAAGGCCCAGCCGTGACTAGTTCCCGGCGTTAGTCCGAGATGGTCACGACAGAATTGTCCGTCCAGTGGGCGACGTGCCGCGATTCGAGTTACGTGGCCGTTCGAACGCCGGCGGGCGCGAATTCGCAACAATATCAGAATAAAATCAGACAACCAGCGCTAATACATACTATATTAGTGTGAGAGGTGTAATTGCAGCTTCGTCTGCATGATGTCTTCGATGCGGGGCTCGATCTTGCTGAGCGCAATGCGCATGTCGTGGCCGGGGTCGAGGCGATTTCGCGCATTGGTTTTGATGACCGTCAGCGCCGAAAAGCCTTGCTCACACAGATACGTGGTCGCAAACGGGAGCAGAACATTCATGACTTCAGCGCCGATTATGGGCTTTTCTTTCTTGACCGCAGTCCAGAACTCTCCAAGTGACGCTTTGTCGGAGAGTTGTCGATGGAACTCGTCGTGATGCAGCTTGATGAACTCTTCCTGCAGTCCATGGGCATCCTCAGACAGGTCGTCAACTTTAGCCTGGAACAGACTCCTGATCCAGTGCTGGGACGCCAGATCTCTGTCCGGGATGTAGCGATCGAACTCGGTGATCAGGTTCTCCAAATGGTTCACCAGGATGGGCTTGATCGCATCGAGCGCTGCAATATCGTCGTCCTCCCACTCCTCCAAGTACTCGTTCAATGACGGAAACACCGCTGTTCTTCCGCGCTCCAGTTTCCCCTTCCAGAGCAGCAGCTTTTCCTTGAAGGTCGACAGTTTCTCGGAGAGCGTGATGATGTTTTGATCCCTGCCTTGCATGGATGTGTTCAGTTCGTTCACTGAGGCGAAGACGTCGTTAAGGTCGCAGACTTTGAGCATCCAGGGCTTCTCGTGGAACCGGATGCCATGGTGATGGTTCTTCTCGTTGAGGAATATCTGCAGCTCTATATCCAGCGAAAGGTCGACGATGCGGCTGCGAATCGTGTTGTCGGACAGCGAGATGGACTGCATTTTCTTGGGCGCGTCGTCGCGGCAGACGAGTCTGGCCATGTCCATGGCTGCGGGCTTGACGAGCTGTTCGCCGATCGTGTGCGGCTTCATCTTCCTTGCGATGCGCTGCGCGACGAGGAAGGATGCCTGCTCCTGCCTGCTCCAGCGTCGCTTGCTTGGCGGCCAAAAGCGCTGCATTCATCACCGGCTAAAACCGGCTCTGCTTCAGAGCCGCTTCTCGGCGCTCGAAAAACTCACGATCCTTGTTGACGTGCTCCGCGTGCTTCGTCGCCAGATGCCTCTTCAGTTTGTTTTCCTTCAGCGATTCGTTGGACAGCACTTCGAAGCACAACACTCATTGTGGCTTCACAGAACCACGATCACTGATAGAAGTGAAGCCCACATCCAAAAATGCTTGATTGTAGGAACGCTTTGCCATCCTGCAAAACGAAAGAGGCGACTAGATCAGTCAGTGGAGTCAGTGTCAAGGCTAACTGACACAAAACACGCAACGCAATGTGGAGCAGAAAACTGCGCTGCGCAGTCCAGCGAGCAAGGCAGATCATACAAAACAGCGTCTCGACTTGTCGGTCAGCCAATGTGAAGTGACCGGACTGAGTTCGTCACCTCACGAAATTACTTCGGTTGCAGAGAGAGCGAGTAATTGGAAAGGCGAGCTGGCGAAATGATTGGCCTGCAGTTAACCGTTTTGGGCGGGTGCAAAGTCCTGAACGGCAAGAGTAGGTAGAAACGGAAGTGTAGCTGCACCTCGGGCTGAATTATCGAGTGGAACGGTACCAAACGGCATTGTCCTACGATGTGGCGTTTGCACAATTGCCTTTTACCCGCTTGATTTAGAAAAAATATTTTTTTTGCCGTGGTCCTCGCGACCCATTTTTGGACCCTTTGCAACCCACGTTTGGGTCGCGACCCATAGTTTTGAAAACACAAATCTACCGGATCGGATCACCTTTCCGGATCGGATGCAGCCGAGCGGCACTGCCAAGGACGTACCGGAAAAAGTAGGAACGGATCGTTGGGAATAAAGACCCGGCTAAACTGAGATTCGAACCATGCTGGACCAATGAGAGAGAAGACAAAGGCGAGCTGGGAATATTTCTAATGATGATTATTTATTTCCAGCATGCGAGAAAAGCATGTGGTACAACAAGGGTTCATTGGGTATGTAAAGCAGGGAAAGAGGAGAGGGGTGTGGGGTGTGACAATAATCAAGCAACTTACTAAAGCAGACACAGTGCAGACTTGACGCGAGATTATTAACAGCAACAACAATAAGGATCTTCGACAGGCTTACTTGACAGACAGGCGCCAGCACACTCAGACACACACAGAAAAAGAAACCCAAATGTGAAGGACTTTTGCAGCCAGGGATGGAGGGGAGTTGATGTAATAGTTTTCGGTACATGGGCGTTTCGGGGGAGGGATACTCCATGGTGCGGTACCCGACAATTGTCGCGTTGCTCTGGCCACAGCCGCACGTGTGGAGATCGTGTTCCGAAGGAGGAGCTTGAGTGGAGAAGGGCGGAGTCCAGAATGCGAGGGTGGAGCAGTAGGCGGGAGCAGGCAGGAGGCGATTCGTCGAGGCGAGATGTGGGCGGAGTCAAGTAGCAGGAACACTCCACATGAAGAACACCCAAACCGAACAAAATACTTCTCAATTCCACACTTACACGGAGGATTTCTCCGTGTTTTATCGAGCCCGGAGCTCGTGGCAAATCCAATGTCATCGCCCGAATTGGGCGTTCTGACTGGCTCCGACCCCCCACGTGGCCCGCCAGCCTGGGCCGGGCTTCGGGCAGACGCCGGCACAGCCCGCCCACCTGGGTGCCAAAGCGTACGTGACTCGCTGCACATGTCTGGTTTTGGGTAGACGTTGATGCACGGCTGTGGTAGACAAGACGAGGGGCAAGCAGGCAGAGGGTACCTTCGGTTTGCTGCACGCTGTGGTAGACGAGACGAGGGGCAAGCAGGCAGATTTACCTCAGAAATGAAATGGAGGGAAGAAAAAGAGTGGGGATGAAATAAAAGGGGAAAATGATTTAATAACCCAACTATTATACCATCGCAACGCACTCCCTTGTCTTCCCCACGAAACAAAAGGAAGGGGTCTATAGACAAGTATATTAATGGCATAACTGTCTCGGGACAGTTGTATGCATGCGGTTCCGGTAACCGCAACACTACCCCCCTTCCTTTTGCCAGACTCGACCCGAGTCGTTAACATTCGTGTGGCATGCAGGTGTAGGTTCCCCCAGAACATTTTACATCCGGATCCCTGAGTGCGACATTTTGAATACATGTCCCAAAAATAAATAACCGAGTGCGTTGCGTAACTAAACGAACAGACTCATTCGGACAACTTAGCTACATTGCCGGAACTAAACAAACAAACAGGTGGATTAGAACGATATACATTTCTCATATTTACATTACCCAAGGCCCAGGAACTGTGAATTAAGGAGAGAACAATAAAGGCAACATTCGGGGATGAGTTCAGCAGCAGGAATTGATGATCAGGCGTCTTCAGGGCCCTCAATGGTCCTTTGTTTGTTGGTTTTATTTATTTTTACTGTTCCTGGTTGCTGGAGAAAACTCACCCTTTCACGGCAGGCCACACGCCGTCTCACAGTCCATTTGAACTGGCCTTTATACAACAAGGAGATAGATGTCCATGCTGCGCAAATGCAGTCACCGGTAACGCGGCTGCCTGCAGGGCAATCCTTGCAAATACTGTCACAAAGATGGTCCTGGCGCACATGGTAAAGGTGAGTGACATGGCAAGGCAAATTAAGGTATGGCAAATGGAGTCGAGGCAAAGGCAGATAAAGGCTTGGCAAATGCAGACCAGGTAAGATGCGATACAACAACAGGTTGGCACATGAAGCTGCCCAGCCTCGGTGTGGTCTCAGGAGGTTGTGGAGGGAGTGTGGTGGCGTTGGCCGGTCCGAAGACGGTCTCGGTCCTTCCCTACAGTCTCCCCAACCTATTGCCTATGCCTGTCCTTGTCCATACCCACCCCCATTCGGTTGTCACAAAAAACTAAATTTTGACTTTTTTTTTGTTTAAAAAAAATTTATGTGTGTCCCAAACCCCCTTATCGTTTTTGTTCGACTAACCTGTCCAAACTGTCTATTCCCAATCCCTAAGATCCCTTTTGAAAGTATTGAGGAAGAGACAAGTGAATCTGTCTCGAGCCCAATGCAGCCTCAGAATAGCTCCCACAGGTTTCAACATTTTCAAGATGAGTCCAGCGGCCTACGAACAGCGAAGGGATGGATGGTGCGAAGGGGGTACACGTTTCTTATATATCCGAGCATTTATTAAACGTAAATCTATCCGCTGGGCTTTTCAACACGCCTGTCTCTTTAAACTATTGGTTCCAGCAACCACGATTCCCGTCGCCTGTGTTGGTGTTGGTTATTCATTTGGGCCTGGCCCGCAAATTTTCTCCCATGCTCTTGTACAATTTCGTGGCTGGGAAGCGTGGCTCCACTGGCACGTCTACCTACTTGCCGAACTCGATCTTCGGCACTCCCGGGTCGTTGAGGCTGTCTCCGAGCCGAGCTACTCCTTATGAACGTGGGGAATGCCCTTCGTGGCATTTCCCCGTCGATGCCCACATGGCATTTTGGTGCTCCGGGTCCCTTTCCCGTGGGTATCCGTGCTCATTACACTAACTCGGTCGCTTAGACCCATGGCCAACTCTGGCCGACTACTTCGCTGCCCGGGGTGCCCTCTACTCATTGCGCATATTTCATCAGCCACGCTCCCAGTTGGTCAATACTCTCGTGCACCCTACAAAAAGGTTTCGTGCCTTCGTTCAACACCAACAACCAAACGACATCCTTTTGGTTAATTTAACTCATCGACTAACTATTATTACACGAACCCTGGGTTCCCTTGGGTGGGATTCAATCCTCCCCCCAATCATTCGTTTGCACCATGCATTCCACATTCACTCCATTCACACTCGGGCCCGCTGACCCACGTTCACTCATCATGTTTCTTTCTTGTATTTTTTTTTTCACACCACACTGACGCTCTACGAATTACATTCCCTCAACTAGCTCGTGTTCCCCGTCATCCCTTATTCTAATGCACGTTCAATTTAATTATACGTAGCTAATCTACGTCCCCACCACACGTTCAATGTCGTCCATGTCTCCAATGCATTCTAAATTCTATACTAAATTTCTCCCAACTGATGTTTCCGGGCCCCATGGAGGACTGCTCATGCCCCCATGAGGCCGGTGTATCTAACGCTAAACCCTTCCCATAACTAATGCTCCTTTGCCCCTGCGCGAGGATGTTCGCGACATCCAAGCCGCGCATCATGCACTCGTGGCAAGGCTCGACGAGCTTTGCGTCTCCAGGGCGGCAGTTTACAGTCCATTCGTCCCTTTCGTTTGGCCGGAACATGAGGGCGTAATGTCGCCCCGTTAATCGCATGACACGCTCGCTTTCGGGCCATCCACTGTGTGAACCACCGTGTGTTACACACCTGCCCTTCGTGCTGCGGGATCCCAGCTGACGCCACTCGCCAAAATTTCTCAATCGCACCAGGGCACCGTTTCAGTTGCGGGTTCAAGGGGGTGCGCTTCTGTGCTCTACAAATCGTCTTCTTTCATCGATCCGCTTTGAATGTCGGAAATGGCTCCAGATTGTATTGCCGGCTATCCAATCATATATTTTTTTTTGGTTGAGGAACTCCGTACTTGGCCCAACCCCAGCGCCCACATCATGAACAAATCCGTCACTCGGTTTCTATCATTTCTGGTTTGCTGTATGTAACTGTGAATTCAAGATATTATTTTATTGTTAATACTATCGACTCATACTTAGTGGTCCAACATGTGTGTTTCTCATTTTTTTTTTAATCCAATCAATCAGGAACCAGCGCTGACCAATTGTTCATTGCACCGATGTTTAATGACGAATTGCACACCGATTTCTTATTGATGACAACTTTTTCGTTTGTTTCTCAATAAACATGATGGAGATAGAATATTCTTGGCATCTTTGACGTCTCTTGAAAACATCATTGTCGGATACACAAGCCCTTTCATTTCCGTGACGGGAATGACTCGACGGACATAAAGCACTGAAATTGCGGTGAAAAACCAACGAAATGAGAGGGAATTCAGCGCTGCTTTCATCAAATGCACCTGAAACTACGTCACAATTGCCACATTCGGACCTGAAAATTTTAAGCTTGTTCAAATAATTTTCTAATGTTACCACCTCCTGATTCTGTCAGTTATGTGAGAATGACCCTTATATAACTCCGTTATGGAGCGAAGATTGTCGATAAATACAAAAACAGAAAATAAAGAACGTTGATTCGTATCGAGGGAATAATCATCGACGAACTCGGACTCGTTTTTCACTTTCACAACACAATCTGAAACACAAACAATCCGTTAAAACGAAACGTTCAATCTATGTATTTATTTTAAATCATGGACACGTGATTTGGTGGGAACCAATCAGACACCGCGATCTCCCTGTTCGCATTTTCCCCAAACAGCTCGCGCTCTTCACTCGGTTACCACAGCGTACCGTCCTTCACCCGACACGACGTGCGGTCCACCATGACCCGAGATCTCAGAGAACACCCCGGGATCCACGAGCGGCTCCGGTCCGCGGTCGGTTCACCCGAGGACAAGGAGTCCAGACCCGGTACGTGACGTTCACTTCGTACCGATAACTTGTGTTTCCCGTGCTGATCCGTGCTGTTTACTAACACAGGAACTCATTGATTTAGTAAATGTCACGATGTCTGGAGCGGAGCCGGAATTGAGTTGAGAATGGAAATCCCATCCATGGGATGTTACCCTCCCTCTTGTACATGTTAGTATGACATCATTATATCCCTCATCACTTCATTCATCATTCGATTCCTCTGTAATCTCGTTTACAACAAATCAGATGAAGATTTACTTGTGATGATGCGCCTCTGCACCGGCACACAATGGCCTGTTCCTGAGGACTGCAGTGGCATCTTAAACGTCCTCGAGGAATCACGTGATGATAAGACAAGAGACTTTGCTTTCAGAGCTTTGCTTTCAGACTTACCTTTGCTTTCAGAGGAAGGTATGCTCACTGATGCAACACCTTCCCTGTGCATCACTTGGTTGGGAGTTTTTGCTCGTCCTGTACCAACCTTATTTTTGGCCAAATTATGTTCAATATTATATTTAAAGATGTGAAGGGTGAACTTAGTTACCACTAAACCAGGAGGTTGTTTGTAAAGTAGAGTTGGTGAGAGTTTACCAGGATACGAATTAATTCTGCTCGATGGATGGAAGTCACAAGTTCAAGGTCAAAGTTTGACCCAAAATCATTTTGACCTGAAGCTGTGACGTTGACCTTTGACCCGCTGTAAGAACTGTTATGAAACCATTGTCACGGGAAAGGTGTGTTTGTCGCGACTCTGTTTATCTGTTTTGGCAAAATATCATAAAGGTATACCTGGTGTTGGTTTTATGGTTAAGGTGGTGGGCTTGGTTGACTTGGTCCTGAGTTCAAATCCCACTTGGCTGTTGAATTAATACCAGGTGGGGTTGACTCAGCTTGTCATCCTTCTGAGGTTGGCAAAGTGATACCAGCTTGCTGGGATGATTGAGCCGTTTGAGTATCCTGTGTTAGAGTGGTCACCTGTCCAGAATTATGTCCAATAACCCAGGTGACTGCTGTCGCAGCACTGATGCTCTCTCTGTACAGAGTGTGGTCTTCATGGATGGATCAGAAAGGACACTTTTAACAACATTACCCATCACTGAGGGTCAGGGACTTGAACTCTCATGAGCAACTAACTAATTAAATAATTTATAGTCTATCATAACCTCTTTTAATTGAGGAAAGTGTGAAATGTAAAATATAAAGCTTAATTCGTGTTTTTTACTTGTTTACCAGCAAATACTTCCTGTCGCTTCGCTGATGGGAATATTCAAGGGAAGAGGGAGAGGAGGTCGGGAGAGGAAGGAGTTGACGAGGGAAAGGAGGGATGGGAAGGATGGAGGAGAGGAGGGAGATGAGAGGGGATGGAGGTGAGAGGGGAAGAGGGAGAAAGAGGGAATAAAGGGATAGAGGAGGAAGAGTGGTGGGAGACACACGGATAGGGTGAGTCGAGAGAGGGTGAGGAGAGAGACCAAAAGTGGAAAGGGAGAGGGATAGGGATGAGAGAGAGAGAGAGAGAGAGAGAGAGAGAGAGAGAGAGAGAGAGAGAGAGAGAGAGAGAGAGAGAGAGAGAGAGAGAGAGAGAGAGATGGATAGGGGTGGGATAGAGAGGGATAGGGGCTGGAGAGGGAGAAGGGAGAGGAGGAGGGGAGAGGAGGGGGATCCAGGCAGATGTGAGCCGAGTTTAACACCCATGCGGGACACAACACACACATTTATGAATCACCCTGCCTGTGAAACACCGGGATGACAGTTTATAGCTGGGTCGGGATTCAAACCCAGGCGAGACAGCTGAGAGCGATCATGCGTACCTCTTGGCTATCCTGCCGTGATCTGGTAATTGATTGCTGTTGAGGAGGGGGAGGTGGCACAAGGGGATATGAAAGCAGCATGAGGGGGAGGGGCATCGTGAGGGGGGGAAGGCAGCTTGATTGGAGCAGAAGGCAGTACGAGGGAAGGGGAATGTTTCATTTCACTCATTTCAAGCGAAGGTTCAAACCAAAGTAAACAACAATGAGCTTCGCAGCGAAGCGGAGGTGATTTTTGCTCACGCCAGATGGAGATGGAAGCAGCAAGGATGGTTCATGAAGATGATGTCAGTTGACTTCCAAGCAGAGGGAAGATGACCCTGGGAAAATGATGGAGTGAATGGAGCAGAATGTTTGAGAGGACAACGTGCTGCCATTTGATGAAACCGTCAGGGAAGCAACGGGTACTTGTACTGGTGGAATACATAAAGGTCAATTATCATTCCGCCCCCCGGAGGGAGGGAGCAGGATATTGTAATCGTCCGGTTTGTTTGTTGGGTCGTCGATCTTGTCGAAAAAACAAATGTCAAAAAACAATTTTTTTGATTTTTTTTTCGACCCTTATTATTATCAGTATTTCCGTCGATATGAGTAGGGTAAGAATACTGATTCTGGCTCACTTTTCCCCATGTAAATGAATGGGGGATTTTCAGCGATTTATATTTTTTTTCCCTAAAAATAAATCCCCTTTTATCCCAAGGTATATTTATTTGTCCCCCTTTTAACTTGGAGGTTGAACCTCATTGAATTGAACACCTGGGGGTTGAACAGCTCACTCATTGAACCTATAAAGATTTGTTCATTCTCAAATTCCTTCAATAGTTTAATTTTCTTTGCACAATAATCCCCATCTAAAATATTGACAAACAAAACATTTGAATCTTTATATTTTTTAAGATACCCCTTTTGTGCCATTACGAAATGATAAACTTCTCTTAATGCTCTCATCTGACCACCTCCTGAGCCACATATCATTTTGAGATTATAGTAAATTGTTTTTTCATTGTTCAATTGATAACCATCAAAGTTTTCAGTCCATTCAAGGATATTCATTTTTTCTTTACATCCTCTAACTTACTAGTTTTTAAATTAATTCGCTTATTTGTTTTATTTACCTTTGTTTTAGTTATTTTTTCAATAAGACTTATTTGATATTTTTCACATTCATTATGTTTTCCATTTATATACCAAGACTGAGATTTTCTCCACTCTTTAGTTTGATTAATACTTGGTTTAACCATTTATATATTGTGAAAAACCAAGCGGTAGCCCTTAAAAAACCCTAACCCATCTTCCCATCGTTAAAACATAATCTATTTTATACACTCTATCATACAATATCCATATGGAACACAATCTATTCCATTATCTAAAATAAATCTCTTATCATCAAAGGCTCCTAATGCCTTTTTATTTACTTCTTCACTATATATGTTATGTTTATAACTTCTTATTGTATTCATTTTCCTATATTCTTCTTTCTTATTCATCAAACAATTATAATAATTTCTAAAAGTTATTGATTTCTTTATTACATATTTCTTTATTCCCTTTAACCTCTTATCAATCTGTTCACCATACTTATAAGCATATGCCTTTGCTCTCAATCCAATAAACTCACTCATTACTTTTCCACCCAACTCATCCTTAAACTTACCAATAACCTTTTCATTCTTTTTGGAAAATAACTCACTCTTCTTGCTGAAATTACTTGTATCATATACTCCAATATTTTTCTTCATATCTTCATAAACATCATCAGTTTTTATATCTAGGATAAAACTATCAGTGTCCATATACAACAATGAAACATTTTCACCATACTCTTTCTTTAAGTCATTATACAAATAATCATACATCAATATCTTTGATAAATCAAGAACTGCTGTTCCAATATAAATTGGTTTATCCATTACAATACTTTCCTTTTTCATATGAATTGCAGAAAAGTTCTCTGAAAAAACCTCTTCTCTCTCAAAACTTGGTTTATTTATCAATCTCGAAGCTTCTTTCCAAGATGTTGCGAATCTAATGTTTTGCCTGTTTCTAACATTTTCCATAGTCTTTCCAAATACAGCATTATTCATTAATTTATAAAAGTCCCCTTCAAATTTTACTTTTGTATTTGCTCTCATATCTGTATTGAATTGAATATACTTTTTCACCCAAGGACTTTGTTTAAATTTTAAAACTCTATGAATTTTAGCTACTCTCAATCCTTCTCTCAAAAACTGTTTTAAGCTTCTCTGATGCAAAACATATCCCTCTTTATCATAGAATGTTGTTAATAACTTTTCTGTTGATTTACCTTTAATATTAAAACTTTTATGATAATCACTTAACCATTCTTTCTTTGGAGTTTCTTTCTCACATGCAAAAGGAAGATCTTTATGCTTATTATGAAGATCACTCGGGTACCTCAAATCAACTTCAAAATAATAACCTTCTTCTTCGTCATTCAATTCCTCTTGAGAAGAAATAACAATATTCATCAAAGCCTTTTCATAATCCTTTTCTTCCACCCACTCTAATTTACCATAAGGCAGAGATTGCGACATTGCCCATCCATACAAATTATTAGCATCAAAATACATCAAATAATTACTATCTTTTTCACTATCATAATTTGGGAGATATTTATTATTTGCTTTCGCATATCTTTTTGAACATACTTGTGATATTCCACCTCTCTTGGACTTCTCAATCATCAAAAGCATATCAACATCACTGATTAAATCTATATCTTGTTTTGTCATTTTCAACATTGCACTCCAAGCTAAACCAGGAGCTGTGAAATAGTGGGCAGGGTCTAATCCATAACAATTTTTATTATGACAGAGTGTTCTAAAAGCCTCAAACACATCAGCTAACAATAAAACATCTGTTTTTAGATATAAATCATGATATTCTCCAAGGTTCTTTATCTTAAATATTTTCCATATTTCTTGTGCGTGTTTATATTCCTTATCACTTATCTCTTCTTCATAAAGGTTATTATAGAAACTTTCTTTTGAAGGAAGTTGTGTTTCTTTAAATCTCATAAATGAATCCATATAATCATAAGGATAAATTCCCTTACTTGTAAGAATTTTCTCTTTACTTTGAATTTCATTCCTTGTTTGAATTTCCTCTCTCGTAAGAATTCCTTCTTTAATCAGAATTTCATCTTTAATCTGAATTTCCTCTTTAGTTCGAATTTTCTTTATAATTAGAATTTCATCTTCAGTTAGAATTTCCTCTTTACTTTGAATTCTCTCTTTAATCTGAATTTCCTCTTGAGTGAGAATTTCCTCTTTTGGAAAGAATGAATTAAGATTTGGAAAAGAGTCCGTGGAGCTTAGATTTGATGCGAGGTAGGCTAGTGGTGTTCCCATAAACTTGTAAGAATCTAAAAACCTAATACGAGTTATAGGTTTTGTGAATATCATTTTTGAAAATGAAATATACTTTTGACTTGTGTTTGTTATAGCAGAAATATTCCCTGGTGTTTTTGAAAGTTCATTTATAAATAGATGTGTATCATAGTTGGCGCTGTTGTGAAGAAAGACTGGAATAAAAGAAGGTAATTTATAATTAAGATTACAACAGGAATGAGCGGGACCTCTATATTTACCAGTAAGATGACAATGGTCTCTAACTTTAAACTCCTTAATTTCCCCCTCACAAATATGACAGATATTGTTCATTCTAAATTCTAATTTTTCTTCTTTGGTTAATTTCATCGGTTCATTTGTTTCTTTCATTAATTTAGTGAGTCTTATACAATCCTTTTCTAATCGTTTTACAAACTCTTGTGAAGCATTTTTTCCACGATAATGTTCAAGTTTGTTATACTTTTCTCCAACAGATGATTTGATATAATAACAAAAACCACAAGGAATATGTTTTTGATATTTATTTGTATATGGTTCTTTTGGATTAGGAGAAGCAGTATTTATCTTTTTAAGGATACATTCAAAATCAGCGTATATCACAAATGGGTGCATGATAGATTTATTATAATCTTCAAAATAAATCTTTTCACCAGGTTTAGGCATTGTAATTACAGCTGATTTATGATTACTACAATATTTTGAATGTTGTTCTAATCGTTCTTTTGTATGAAATGAATTAAGACATCGCTTACAAGGATATATTTTGTTTGCTGTTCTGAATACCTGAGAAGAGATTAATCTTGATAAATTATTGATGTATGTGTAATGTGAATTCTTTCCAACACTAAAATATAAAAGGTCAATGTGTGTTTCTTCATTTTTATAGTTGTTTGAAATTTTTAATATTTGAACTTTGTTTGTATCCGTTAATCCATATACATTAATAGAAAGATTATTCTTTTTCTCAAATTTAGGAATATCTGTTAGTGGCATTGGGAATTTAAAATCTTTAATGTCCAAGGTATTCTCATATTTCATATATTGTTTTACTCTTTCTGAATTACATTTTGGTGGATGTAAGTGAGCAAGAACAGACCAGAGAAAACATTTATTATCATTGTTCTTAATATTAACAACTGCCTTCTTTAGTTTTATTTCTTTTGGTAATTCAATATAAGAAGAAGCTTTAAGAGGGTTTGATTTTAGAATGTGTATATCTAAAAAGATGATTTTTTTAATATTGAATCCACTTCCTACCACTGTATTATCAACATCCTCCTCTTGTCTTGATAGTTCTTCATAAACCCCACTATTCAAAAAATCTTGAAATGATGTTATAAAATGAAGATCTGTTCTCATATAAGGAGTTTGTTCTTCATCTTGTCTTTTCATATTCATTTTCACTCCCATATAAAACTTTAAAGTTTTTATTTCTTTTAATGTCTTTTTAATAAATTTTTCAACATCGGGTTTCACTATTTCAATTGATTCAGCTATTGATGATGGACTGGGTTCTCCAAATTGAAAAATCCTTATTTTTATATGCCCTTTAAATGCCTCATCAGTGTTTTTAATATAATAGTCTCCCTTTACTTTAAACTCATTTTTCTTGTGTTTTTGTGATTGAAGATGTTGATTATAACTACTCTTCAAAACATCCTTTGAACAGATATCACAATGTTTTCTTTCCAACTCAAGAGGAGATATTTGATGAAATAGATTAAATGTGTGTTTGTTGGTTCGGAGGTGTTTTCTATAATGTTTATATTCGTGATTACAAACATCGCAGTACGTTGTATTCACCATATTTATAGAATAAAACTTTGCTTAAACTAAAATTTTCTTGATGAAAATTTCGTTTAATTTATAGGTGAATCTGTGCTTAAAAACATTTTATCCTCCAACTTTTTCACTTAATAAATACAATGTTTCAAGACACAAAAGACAAGTTTCAATCAATCTCTTCATCTGTTAAAGATACTGAGAAATATGTCAAGGATGTAAAATTGAACAAAGATAAATATAACAACTATTGGATAAAAACTATTATGGTAAATAATATGAGTTCTTCAATTTCCTTCAGTGGAAGGGCTTTTAGTATACCTGGTAGAACATCAATTAAAGTATCTCTAACAAAAGTTTCTCCTCTCCTTCTAGTAATATATTCAAAACTAGAAAAAGCAATGAAACAAGAAAAAGTATCAAAGAACAAAAACCTTATGGATGAAGCTTTAGAAAGAAAAGATAAGACCATCTGTAATATGCAAGGAGAAATTTGTATTTTTTTCAACAACCTTAAAGATGTAAATCTTGATGAAATAAAGGATGTTAATATATCAGGTGAAATGACATTTCGTTCAATAGTAGTTAACGATAATTTTAAAATTACCTTTAATATAAAAAATGTTGTCGTTGAATCTGATAATGAAAAAAGTATATCGATATCGATGGTAATATACAACTGAAAGTATAGATGAATTTCAGTTTAAGTAAAGTTTTACTTTATAAATATGCTAGACTTTCCTGATTCTCCATATGACAAATTTGAGAATTGTCCTG
The DNA here is from genome assembly GCF_056783735.1 of Eptatretus burgeri. Lineage (NCBI taxonomy): Eukaryota > Metazoa > Chordata > Myxini > Myxiniformes > Myxinidae > Eptatretus > Eptatretus burgeri. The sequence goes on along the minus strand of NC_140983.1, from coordinate 42,906 downwards.
CGTGTGAAAGACAGGGATTAAACACAGAGTCAAAAGCCTATAAACAATGTATATTCTGTGATTATCTTCTAATTAATGATAATAAAAAATATAAAAAGGAAAATAATTCTTTTAGATTTACACCAAAAATGAATTACTTTACAAGATTGATTAGAGAAATGAATGTAAAGTATGAGGATGATAACACACCTTTCCTTACAAGGGAAGAAACTGAACGTATAAGAGAAATGTTCAAAGGATTGTTGTTGTATATTATTCATGGATGTAATTTTCAGGGAAATATCAACACAAGATATTGTATAAATAAAATAATGGATTATCTTGAAATTAAACCTGAACTTAGGATAAAATATAGAGTTTCTAAAAAAGCCAATAATAAATTAAATAACCTGTTTTTCAAATATATAAATGAATGATTTTTTACCTATTTGGGAAAATAAGATAAAATTTAACAACCATAAAAATCTCCCAAATTCATTAAGATGTCTCATAGTTGGTTCAAGTGGATGTGGAAAAACCTGCTTACTTTTAAAAATGCTCCTCACTCCCAACTTTTTAGATTATGATAATTTAATAATTTTCACAAAGTCGAGTTTTCAACCAGAGTATCAACTACTCTCACAAGGTTTTAATGCTGGTCTTCAAAAAGAAGATATAATAGGTTTATTTAAACGTCAAAAAACCTAAATGATTATAACATTGAAGATATAATTCAACTATTTTGTGATACACAGAGATGTAAAAAGAAATCAAATCTTATAACTTGTATTCTTAGTGATAATACGGATGATATACCGTCTCCCCAAGATTTGGATAAATCAAAAAGAACCTCGTTATCTTTGATGATTGTGTTAATGAGAGAAACCAAACGGTAATGGACAGCTACTACACAAGAGGGAGACATTCTTCTTGTAATTGTATTTATCTTAGTCAATCGTACTTTCAACTTCCTCGTCGTTCCATCAGAAACAATGCTAATACTTTTATTTTATTCAAGTTAAATTCAATAGATATCAATAATTTTTGGAGAGATAATTGTTCTACATTATGTAGTAAAAAGAAATTTGAGGATTATATGAAGCACACGACTGAAAAATATAAATATATTGTTGTGAAACAAGATGAGATATTAAGGGATATATTTTTTGTTTTATAAACAATTACATATATAAATGACAACTATTATTATAAATCTTGTGGGTAAATCTGCTTCTGGAAAAAACTTTCATAAATCAAGGTTCTTGTGTAGTACAAATGAGAATATTGTAAATTTACTTAAAAACACCCCGTGATACGCATTGTATCAACAACAACTAGAGCAATAAGACCTGGAGAAGTAAAAGGTGAAGATTATCACTATATTTCAGTGGAGGAACATATGCGATTGAGGAATGAAGGACAAATATTTGAGGAGGTTTCTCTTGGTACAACAAAATATTCACATTGTAAGAGTGAGTTAAAGAAACTAAAATCTGGTGGTGTTGGGATATTAGAAACTAATCCAGAAGGAACGAGACAAATTATTAAATATCTGAGCGGAGTGAAGATTTTATCATTCGGTTTTGATGTTGATGAAGAAACTCAACACAAACGTATGAAAAGCAGAGATGCAAGGATTAGTGAAGAAGAAATTACAACTCGCATTAATGTTAATAAAGAATTTGATGAAATATTTAAAGAAAAGGATTTATTTGAACACATCTACTTGAATGATGAAGAAAAGGAAAATTTCCCTGTTGATCTTTACAATTCATTAAATGATATTTTACAATAAATAAATGGATACAAAAGAAAGAGCAAGAAGATTTAAGGAACATCAAGAGTTGGTTTCAAAAGTTGTAAAACAACGGGAAGACATAAAGAAGAAACGCAGACAGAAACTAACGGGCGAAGAAGCATTTGAAAAAAAACAAGAGAAATTTTTTAAACCACTTTTAAAAACTTCCCAAGAAAAATGAAAGATGTTTCCACAGTTCCCACAGTAGAATATACTCCTAGAAAGCTTCAAATGTTAAAAGATTTCAGTCAAATGACGGAGGAAGAATTAGAGCATTTAGGAGAATTAGAATATGATGATGAAGGTTTATTTCAACAACTGGAAGAGATTAATCAACCCCCTGATTATATTGTGAATGCTGTTCAAAACAATGAATATTCAGCGGATTCAAAAACCAAAGCAGGACTCATTCCAACAGAACAACCAGCAATATTTCATCTTGTTAAAGAAAAGGTATTGATATTTAATGATGAATTAAGGTTCTTAAGTTCTGCTCAACCCCCTGTTAAACTAACTCCGAGATTAATGTTTCTTCTCACAAAAGATGGAAGACAAGGTTCAACTGTGAGGGATGAATCAAAGTATATTGATAAACCATTGGATATGGAAAATAATGATGATAGAGTATATATTGATTTGCTGAACACTCTAAATTATAAGGTTATTCTTTCTGGTAAAAGTAGGAAGAATGAGAAGGAGAAACACATTATTCAGGCTTTAAGTATCCTTGGTTCAGGTATTAGTTTTCTTCCAAATGACCCATCGCAATTAGTTAATAGACTGTTATTGTTGTTCGGCAGTAAGAAGGCTGGAAATAACAATTGTTTTAATGAAGCATCAGCCATTTTAGACCAGTTGATGAACATGAAAATAATTAATAAATCTCAATATAAAGACATTTTATCTCATATTAAATAAGATGAGAAGCACAATCCTGAGTTTTAATTTCACAACAAGCGACCACACATCTTCATTCCCATACCCACTACAACTTGACACAACAAAAGAATATGAGGCATCTTTATTGTCCATGGAGACTTATAATACCTTATTTAATATAACCGAGAAAAATGACAAGTTTAGTTATAATCCGGGAAGTGGATACAAAACGATAACAGTCTCACCCGGAGCATACGAGATTTCTCAAATATCTTCCGAAATTGCTCGTCTTATGAAAGAACAGGGTGATGAACCAAAAAATATTGTTATAAACATTCAAAAACATACTTCAAAATCAACGATTAAAGTTAAAAATAACTACAAGGTTGATTTCACAATTGATAATTCATTTAGAGAGTTATTAGGTTTCTCCTCAAAAAAGATTGAAACTAATGGGACGTTTTACAGTGATAATGTCATTCAAATATCCTCAGGAATAAATTCGGTGTTAATTCACTGTGATTTGATTGATGGTGCTTATAATGATGGATTAAAAACAAATACAATATTTTCATTCAGCGCATACTCAACCCCAATTGGTTATAAATTCAATATGGAGCCTAAAAATTTGGTTTATCTACCTGTGTCAGGAAAAACCATACACAGAGTAAATTTTAGGATAACCGACCAAGATAATCGTGTGATCTCTTTTAATGGAGAAGTTATATCCATCAGAATTCACCTACGTGAAGTTTTTCAATAAATAAATACGATGGTTATTGTGAGGAAGCACGAGTTGGGAAAATATAAAATAATTACAGGGGATGGGATGTTCCTTTCCCCGTACTACAAGGGTGAAGGTATGTATCTTGGTAGAGGATACTATAAACCTAAGAGACAAAGGGGTGTCGGACATCAATTTAGAGGAGATGGGGTAATTGATACTCTCATGGGTATTGGTTCAACTATTCTTAAACATAAAGACCTAATTAGTTCAACTGCTTCTGCTGTGGGAAATGTAGCAGGTGCTGTAAAGAGTATAAAAGATGCTCAGAAAGAATCTCATAAATTACAAGCAATAAAAGAAATTAAGAAAGGTAAAACTCAGTTGTCCCCCCAAGAACGACAGAAAATAATTCAAATACTTGGATCAGGGTTTCAAAAGTTTTAACATCTTTTTTCCTAAATAAATACAAGTATGGAAGCAATTGATAGTATCTATGATTTGGATGATACTATTATTATCTCAAACTCCACTAAAAAAGAAGATTACTTCAAGGTAAATGCAATAACTGGAACAGACTGGAATACAAATGGTACAAAAAGTTTTGAAATAAATAATCAACAAACCTATTTGAATCTCTCCGAAAGTTTCTTGTTGTGTAAATTTAAATTCACTAAGGCTGGGAATAACACAAACGCTACACTTGTAAATGATTTCTTCTGGAAAATGTTTGATAGTGTGCGATTGTATATTGGAACACAAGAAGTTGAAGCGGTTGATTATGTCTCTGCTGTATCTGAAATGATGAAATTTACACTCTATACATTCAGTGATAGAATGGGAAAGGGGTCTGTCGAAGGTTTTATTCCTGATATGTCAACGGGAACAAACACAGACCCTGGGTATACTCAAAGGAAAGGAATGTATAATGATGATACAAAAGCAGAAAATAGTTTTACTGTGGCAGTTCCTCTTAAAGGTATATTTGGATTTTGTGATTATGATAAAGTTCTGTATGGTCTTAAAATTAGATTTCAACTACAAAGGAATGATAATGAAAATAGATTGCTTTTTGGTGTTGGTAATGCTTTTGGTGATCAGAATAAATTTGTAATTGAGGAGATGAGTTGGTATATCAGTGAATATACTCCTAATCTTAAAACAGAAGAGATGTTGAATCGAAGACTTAACTCAAAAAAACCACTCAGTGTATCATACCTCAAAAGAAGATGTCAACACGTTAAACTCAATCAAACTACTTACACGTGGAATTTGGGTGTTCTGGAAGGAAAGCCACGATATCTGTGGATGATTTTTAAAAAGCCAGATGGTGATACTGCGACTGATAAGAATAATGCATTGAGTGATAATGCTAAGGTGAAACAACTTCGCGTTTCTCTAGATGGAACATTTTATCCACGAGATAGATTGGAAATTAATTGGGAAAAAATGATTTTGCTGAAGCATACAAGTCTTACCAAAAGGTGTGTGAAAGTAATGGAAATAAAGAACCTATTTTGGATATGACAGCATTTAAAAGTTTGTATACAATCTATACGTTTGACCTGAGCGCTCAAAAAGAAACTATAAAGTCTAATCGAGTGGATACTTCCCTATACATTGAAAGAGGAGAGAGTGAAGAAGTTGATACATATTGTTTGCTTTTGGAAGAAACAGAATTGCAGATTAATACAGATAATGGTGTGATGATTAGTCTCACATAATTTTTTTGTTAAATAAATGAGTGGCAAAGTACCAACTGGGGTATATGTTAATCAAATCAATCTTCATAAACTATCATCTTGTGTTCAAAATCAAAAGCCTTGTACGATTAACGTTAATACAATTCAGAGAAAAGGAGCAGTAAGAATTGATGTTTTGCTCACAAGAGAACAGGTTAAAATCTTGAATGACACTGGCTCACTTAAAATTAAAATGACAAAACCAATGTTAAAAAAATATTCAATAAGAGAGACGAGTGGAGGATTTCTCCCATTTCTAATTCCTTTATTTGCTGGTTTAAGTGCGGTTGGAGCATTGACGGGTGGTATTTCAACAGCGGTCAAAACTGCCAACGAAAGGAAGGCTCAACTCCAGGCTCAAAAAGAATTGGAAAGACATAACAAAGAGTTGGAGAAACAAATTAGTGGAAGTGGTGTAATTGTAGATTTTGCTGAAAAACTTGAAGGTCTGCCTGATAAAGCGAGATTGTTAGTTGGAGATATGCTTTCTTCTATAGCACAAGCAGGTGTAAAATTAACGAAAAGAGGTAATGGATTATATCTTTCTAATAAATAAATGAGCATTGATGAGTGGTTGAAAGAATTTGGAAAGAATACAACATCAAATTTACAACTTGCCAAATATTGTAAGAAATTAAAAATTCATAATGTGGTTATTTGTATGAGAGATGAATTAACAAATGTGTCGAAACATACAAAGAATATTATTATGAACTTAGAAGATAATGATGGGAACGGTTCTCATTGGGTTTGTATTTTTAATAGTCAAGACAAATATTATTTTGATAGTTTTGGTCTTCCACCACCTGTTGAAGTCATAAAATTCTTACAGAATGGTGTTTATCAAACATTTCAAGTCCAAGAATTAAATTCCAAGTGTTGTGGTCAATTATGTCTATATGTGTTATTTCAACTCAACAAAAATAAAAAATTTTATGATATTATTTTTAATCTAATATAAATGACTTATGTTGGTAAAGATGGTTCTATCTTTGGTGTATCTCAAGAACTGGATATTGATTTATCAAATTATTATACAAAGGCACAGGCTGAACGATATAAATATAATATAAACAAAAATATTAACATGAAAAATGCTTATAAATTAAAAAATTATCCAAGCCCGACTGACGCGAATGACTTGGTGAGATTAAGCGATTTATCACAATATATATACTTAAATAAAACGGCTGTGTATTCTAAAGATACAGAAGTGTTGATATTATCTCCAGGTCATACAGAATTCACAGTTCGAATTAAAATAAATTTTTATAAAGAAGGGCGTATCGTTTGTATGAGAATAGAACAATGGGGGTATGATATGAATGATTTAGGGTATAATTGGTCATTTAAAATTAACCTCGAAGACCTGGAACAATTAAATCAGTCTCGTAAGGAAGAATATTATCCACTTGGTATCGAGAATGAGTTTTGTGGAGCCACGATTAGTAAACAACAAATAAAAGAATTTAATAAGGGTAAATATAATAATGGTTTTGCCCTTGTTTATCTCATGAAAACAGAAAAAACAGGATTATATATAATAAGTAAGGAAATACAAAATGATTTAACTATGGGAAGATGGGGAGGTGTTTCGTGCCATAATATTATTCTAACATATATTTCTAATACATAAATGACAGCAAGAAGGCTTCAAGAAAATTATCATTTCTGTGTTCAAGCATACCTTCAAGAAAAGGGTATTCGGTATTTTAATAAATATGTTCTACAACATAAGAATGAGGTATTTTCAATAAAAGATTGGCATTATGCTGATGTTGATAAACCAACAACTTTAGATTTAATTAGAATGTTAAATAATGAAAAAATTATAAGGTTAAGAAAAGGTAAGGCTCTTTTAGAAATTCAAAAGAAATTTTATTGGTATCCTGTTGTAAAAAAAATTATTTTGGATACAGGAATAACAAGAAATCCTGATGAATATATGTATAATATTCTATGGGGTGTAAACGATTCAAGTATAGTAAGGGATGAGGAAGGAGTTGAAGAAGAGAGGGAAGAGGAGGAAAAGGAGGAGGAGGAGAGAGAGAAGGAGGAAAGAGAGAAGAGAGAGAGGGAGGAAAGAGAGAGAATGAATAAATATCAAAATATGGAAACCAGTGAGATTCAAAAAAGAATAGAGGTATTAAAGAAATTAACTTATCTCACCAGGGAGGAATACAAAGAATTAAAAAGTCTATTTGCAATACTTTCGACAAGACTATCGACATCGAGAAGACATGTATTTTAATTCAAGTTTTTTCTTAAATAAATGGAGGAGAGAGTGAAGGCATTTCTAAGGATTCTTTATGTTTTAAAAATTAAGATTCAAATGTGCATGTTGGAAACTAAAAAGGTTTTTGCACTCTGCAGAAATTTTTCTCATAAATAAATGAGTTATTGTCTCAAATGTAAAAGAAAACTAATACTAAAAATATTTCATATATTAAAAGTAAAAATAACAGGGTTATACAAAAAGGTATATGTTCGGTGTGTGGTTCAAAAAAAAATCAATTTATCTCCAAACACAAACTCGGAGGAGATATACAAAAGTTTTTATCAGGAAGTAAATTTACAACTACTGGAATACCAGGCGAAGTACATCTTCCAGGGTATTCTTTCTGTGGTCCAGGCACAAACTTGGATAAAAGATTAGATGAGGCAGACAATCCTAAATCCTGGAGTAAACCAATCAATAGAGTTGATGAAGTGTGCATGAGACACGATATTGATTATGGGAATACCACAACGTTGGAAGAAAAGCATGAAGCCGATAGAGAAATGTTATATAATTTGTCTCTGATACAAAATCCAACCTTGAGAGAAAAAGTTGATAGGTTCATCGTGAAGAAGATGATTAGTGCTAAATTGAAACTTGGACTTGGAAATTCAAAAACTTATAGGCTCTAATGATGCCATTAAGACTGAAGAGCAATTAGCTGATGAATTACATAAACCAATATTCACAAAGTTTCAGAGAAGGAAAGTTTATTCCAAGGAAGTTGATTATATCTGGTCTGCTGATTTGATTGAACTCAATAATGATAAGGGGTACAAGTATGCTTTAACCGTTATTGATTTGAGGAGTAGATATGCGTGGGTTGTCCCTTTAAAAACAAAACAGGTAATACTCTTGTGTTAGCTTTTCAACAGATATTTAATAAAAGTAAGAGAAAACCTAAGAAATTGTGGACTGATGAGGGTAGAGAGTTTTATAACAAGACATTTATGAATTTTCTAAAAAATAACAGTATTACATTATACAGTACCTTTAATGAAGGGAAGGCAGTTGTTGTTGAACGTTTTAATCGTACCTTAAAAGAGAGACTATATAAAAAATTCACACAACTCGGTTCACAACAATGGTCATCTTTTATTCAGGATATTGTGGATAAGTATAATGACACGATTCACACGTCAACGAATATGAAGCCATCAGAAACATTTACAAAATTAAAATATGAAAAAGAGATTAATGTCAGAAAACCTAAGTTCAAAGTTGGTGATATCGTAAGAATATATAGGTGGAAATCTCATTTTGAAAAGGGTTTTACTGAACGATGGACAAAAGAACTTTTTAAAATTGTTGATGTAATAGATACAGTTCCTTGGACTTATAAAATATATGATTTGGAAGGGGAAGAGATTTTAGGTTCATTTTATTCACAGGAATTACAAAAGACAAAACTAAGCAGATAATACACCTTTGTGGACACTAGAGGGACAAGTCCGAGGTGTATTACAGTATATAATGTGTGTCAAGGGGGACGTTCTTAGATCTGTGAACCCCAAACACAGAATCCTCAACTGAATAGTCAAGGCTTAACTTTTGTTTGTGTGTGTGTGTGTGTGTAATGGGAGCAATAGGTTGGCGCTTCACTCCCTCCTACTATACACCGTTGTGGACACTCGAGGGCCAAGTCCGAGGTGTATAACAGTATATAATGTGTGTCAAGGGGGACGTTCTTAGATCTGTGAACCCCAAACACAGAATCCTCAACTGAATAGTCAAGGCTTAACTTTGTTTGTTGGTGTGTATGTGTGTGTGTCCCAACCCTCACATTCAAAATCTCAACCCCAACCCTCACATTCAAAATCTCAACCCCAACTCAATCCTCACCCAACACAGTCTTTTTCAAAATGAGATTTCCACCTATATATATATATATATATATATATTTTACGTTTTTTTTTTCTCTTCTTCCAATTCTGTCTTTTAAGACTTTCAGGTTTGATGACGTAGAAAGGGGGAGTAAGCCTGCACTTTCTTCCCAGAACTTTCTTGATCTTGCTCCCATCAAGCACCATCCAACAAAGAACTACATCGATAGGTTTAGATCCCAAAGAGTGATAGCAACTCCAAAAGTCTCCAAAATATAAATAAATAAAATAATAATAATAATAAATAAATAAATAAATAAATAAAAGCCCCCAAAAAAGTTTCAAGTGTCCAACATAAACCCAACTTTCCAAGTCTTCAAGGTATGTATCACATTGTGAGTTATCAATCCAGAACCCACATTTCAAGTATTCAAAGTAAAACCAACTTACAAAGTCTCTTAAGGATAACTCATTTACTGATTTTTTCAAAATTTGTGAGTCTCCAAGGTAGGCCCCATATTTAGAACCATCTTGGCAGAACCCTTTTCCTGAGTCTCCAAGGTAGTTATTTAAACCATCAAGGCAGAACTCATTTACTGATTTTTTCAAAATTTGTGAGTCTCCAAGGTAGGCCCCATATTTAGAACCATCTTGGCAGAACCCTTTTCCTGAGTCTCCAAGGTAGTTATTTAAACCATCAAGGCAGAACTCATTTACTGATTTTTTCAAAATTTGTGAGTCTCCAAGGTAAAACTTGTATTCTGGCTCATCAAGGTATAACTTGTTCAGTGGGTATTGTCTTGATAACTCACAATGAGTACTATTGCTGTAAAACTCTTTTTCAGGATTTTGCTGGTCTCCAAGGTATAACTCTTTGGTTGGGTCATCAAGGACGAACTCGTTCTGTGGGTCTTGGTCGCTCATAAGGTCTTCAACCAAGCCAACAATTTCGCCCCAAGTTGTAGCAAAAGCAGTATTTTCATTTCGTATTTCAGACACAATTTCCTGTGAGAGAAAATAATAATGTATTAATTAAGTTATTTAATTATTAAATGAGTATGCTTCAATCAAAGTTTGAAAATAGGAAAATAAAAAATCTTACCTCAATAGATAAGAGGTTTGAATCCAGTTCATCAACTTGAAGGTTTAGTTCCATAGAAGACAGAGAGTTCCAAGGAACACCAAAGTCATCCCACTCAAGGTCTTCAACCAAGCCAACAATTTCCCCAAGTTGTAGCAAAAGCAGTATTTTCAGATACAATTTCCTGTGAGAGAAAATAATAATGTATTAATTAAGTTATTTAATTATTAAATGAGTATGCTTCAATCAAAGTTTGAAAATAGGAAAATAAAAAATCTTACCTCAATAGATAAGAGGTTTGAATCCAGTTCATCAACTTGAAGGTTTAGTTCCATAGAAGACAGAGAGTTTGAGACAAGCACACAGAACACCATTGCCAGCAAGAACAAATGTTTAAAATGGAGCCTGGGTTTGAAGCTTTTATAGAGAAAGACTGGTGGGTGTGGTTTCCTTTGGAAATTCCCTGGGCAAGCCTAGGCAAGCCTTCATTGGGAAATTTTTCAAAACCATAACATCCTGTAATTTTCTAGTGATTTCTTTGTGAGTCAGAGATGAACTGGAAATGATGTAAGAGTGGGCGGGGCTTAGCAAAAGTAGGCGGAGCTTAGGAAAAGTGGGCGTGGCTTAGGAAAAAACCTTATGAAAAGTGGGCGGAGCTTAGCAAAAGTGGGCGGGGCTTAGGAAAAGTGGGCGTGGCTTAGAAAAAATACCTTATGAAAAGTGGGCGGAGCTTAACAAAAGTGGGCGGAGCTTAGGAAAAGTGGGCGTGGCTTAGAAAAAATACCTTATGAAAAGTGGGCGGAGCTTAGCAAAAGTGGGCGGAGCTTAGGAAAAGTGGGCGTGGCTTAGAAAAATTACCTTATGAAAAGTGGGCGGGGCTTAACAAAAGTGGGCGGGGCTTAAAGAAAAGTGGGCGGGGCTTAACAAAAAATAACCTGTGGCTCAGGAGGTGGTCAAACAAGAGCATTAAGAGAAGTTTATCATTTCGTAATGGCACAAATGGGGTATCTTAAAAAATATAAAGATTCAAATGTTTTGTTTGTCAATATTTTAGATGGGGATTATTGTGCAAAGAAAATTAAACTATTGAAGGAATTTGAGAATGAACAAATCTTTATAGGTTCAATGAGTGAGCTGTTCAACCCCCAGGTGTTCAATTCAATGAGGTTCAACCTCCAAGTTAAAAGGGGGGACAAATAAATATACCTTGGGATAAAAAGGGGATTTATTTTTAGGGAAAAAAAATATAAATCGCTGAAAATCCCCCATTCATTTACATGGGGAAAAGTGAGCCAGAATCAGTATTCTTACCCTACTGATATGTTTGTCTGTTGGATTCGCTGGAGTACTCTCATTGTCGGGTTTTCCGTCTGTTGGATTCGTTAGAGTACCTTTATTTTCGGGTTTTCCGTCTGTTCGGTGGTCGCGAGAATACCCTTATTGCCGGGTTTTCCGTCTGTTGGATTCGCTAGATATCCCTTATTGTCGGGTTTTCCGTCTGTTGGGTGGTCGCCAGAGTACCCTTATTGTCGGGTTTTCCGTCTGTTCGGTGGTCGCGAGAATACCCTTGTTGTCGGGTTTTCCCTCTGTTGGATTCGCGAGATATCCATTATTGTCGGGTTTTCCGTCTGTTGGGTGGTCGCCAGAGTACCCTTATTGTCGGGTTTTCCGTCTGTTGGGTAGTCGCGAGAGTACCCTTATTGTCGGGTTTTCCGTGTGTGTGTGTGTGTGTGTGTGTGTGCGTGTTTGCAACGCGAGGTTCCACAGCACAAACCAGCAAACCGATTTCGATGAACCTTGGCGCACAGGTGCCATATGGGCTGGGAGTGTGCGCGTTTGATTTTCGTTGTGACGCAACCACCCGTTGCTATGCAGCGGCCGAAAAACCGCGTTCACTATTTTCAATACTTGTCCTACAGTTTTGAATGTGGAGAAACGAGACTTCGGAATCAAACAGTTCGAGATATTTAGAAAATTTTACTCGAGCCGATTTTTGATTTAGGTTTTTTTTTTTCGAAATGGTCGTCCTTCAAAAATAGGGTGTCCATTTACCGTCATTTTTTATGAGGAGTGCCAGTTGGCAAAATACGCAATAGGAAAAATCTTGCCAGACAGAGGAACAATTGCATGTGAACCAATACGTCTTGGCAATGAATCTTCGTCGGTGGATCGGTCAGAATGAAAAGCATCGTATCCAATGCTTCGATCCTCGCGGATCCCTCGTCGCCGACCGGCTTGTCTGTTGGCTGCTGTTAGAGCAGCCTTATTCTGGACATTTCCATCTGTCTGTCTGTCCGCGAAACTTTGGTCAAGCCAAGGGACTAAACCACTCAACCGATTCCAATGTAATTTGGTGGGGAGGACCAATATTTCTGGGAATCGTGTGCTTTCGAAAATGGGACCCCGGGCCCAAGCAACGGCAGAGCAACGGCCCTTTAGAGTGGTCAAAAATCGAAAAGAATAAAAAAAATCGAAAAATCGAAGCCTAGAGTTCTGTGCGCATTCTATCTAGCTCCCTTCATGCCAATTTGCAGCCCTAACAAAAAATATTTGTCGGAGGAGATAGGTTTTGGGCGAGTACATGTCGAACATTTCAGAAACGGTTAATTGCATATATCTCTAAGAGAAAGAGTGTGATTTTGATGAAACTTGGGTGACATGTGAACAATGTGGCTCGCATGTACACAAAAATGAATGGTTGCTATGCACACCATCCGTTGCTTAGCAACAGCTAAAATACTTTATCGCACAAAAAAATCAATACCTCCGAAACTGGACCTCCGAAGGACCTGTTTTTTTTGTGCCCAAGGAGAATGTCTTGCAGCATCATCTAAAAAAATAAAATCTTTAACGAATAGATAAATGGAATTACCAGGGGTGCCATTTGTTAGAGTCTCTTTGGAAACATGCCTGGAATTTCACAAGGCGGGTTTCTGGGCGCAAACGAAGAGGGCTGTGATAATCATATTTATTGTGCTAAATTGATTGATAGCATGTACATGAATATCGGCTCGTCGCGTCGGCCAGCTTTCCATCGAGAGCGAGCAGCCATGTCGCCGAACGGCTTTTGTCTGTCTGTTGGGGAGTCGATCTCGTCGAAAAAAAAAATAAAAAATTTTTTTTTTTGAAATTTGTTGTCCCCTTATTATCAGTATTTCCGTCGATATTGAGAAGTCGATCGAGTCGAAATATATATATATATATATATATATATATATATATATATATATATATATATATATATATATATATATATTTTTTTTTTTTTGAGATTTGTTCTCCCCTTGTCAGTATTTAAAATGGTGATTTCAGTTAATACAATGGCGATATCGATGAAACTTGGTTGGTAGGTTTATACCATGACCTGGTTGTGTGCAAATGAGAACCGTTGCTCTGGGCATCACCGTTGCCTAGCAACGGGACTTTTAAATTTTTGAAAAATCATAAAAAAATTATTTTTTCGAAAATCAAAAATCGTGCCAAGAGCGACTGTGGGCAGTACATTCAGCCATATTGTCAAATTATCCTATTAAAATCAGCCATCAGCCGGATCCTATTAAAACTGTCGTAGAAGGTTGAGTTTGAATGAACCCTGGTCAAAAACAATTAAAAAACGAAGTTCATTTTTTCTCAGAGACTATGAGTCAGATTTCCATGAAACTGGCATGGTAGGTTCATGGTATGTCCTAGTGATGTGTGAGAAAGAATTGTTGCTATGGACCCCTCCGTTGCCTAGCAACGGCCGAAAAACCTCTAAATGTGGGGGAATTTTAACGAAAAAACAATCTGCAGCATTAACCCTTGAAGCGAGAATCATGAATTTTCTTGTGCTTAATCCTCAGGTCATTCCCCATCGAACGGGCCCATCGCATCAGGTTCTATTGGGTAGGCAACTACCCATGTCCGCCTACCGGCTTGTTTGTCTGTTGGGTCGTCGATCCAGTCGAAAAAAAAATATTTTTGAAATTTCTTCTCCCCTTATTATCACTTTTTCCGTCGATATGTTTGTCTCTCTGTTCGGTCCAGTGCTCCGTTAATACAATGGCTATTTCAATGAAACTTGGTTGGTAGGTTCATACCATGACCAAGTTGTGTGCAAATGAGAGCCGTTGCTATGGACCCATCTGTTGCCAAGCAACGGGACTTTGAATTTTTGAAATTTTTCGATTTCAATGAAACTTGGTTGGTAGGTTCATACCATGACCAAGTTGTGTGCAAATGAGAACCGTTGCTATGAACCCATCCGTTGCCTCGCAACGGGACTTTGAAACGTTTTGAAATTTTTGAAAAATCATAAAAAATTTATTTTTTCGAAAATCAAAAATCTGGCCACGAGCGACTGTGGGTAGTACATTCAGCCATATTGTCAAAAATTTCCAGCCGGATCCTATGAAAACTGTCGGAGAAGATAGACTTTGAATGAACCCTGGTCGAAAACAATAAAAACGAAGTTCATTATATCTCAGAGACGATGAGTCAGATATACATGAAACTGGTATGGAAGGTTCACGGTATGTCCAAGTTATGTGTGAGAAAGAACCGTTGCAATGGACCCCTCCGTTGCGTAGCAACGGCCGGAAACCCATGTCCACCTACCGGCTTGTCTGTCTGTCTGTCTGTCCCGAGCATAGCTCCGTGGGTTTTGATCCGATCCTGATAAAATTTTGGTGGGAGGTACATATCATGATCCAGTTGTGTTTCGTGAGAATGGGCGTGGTGCGCCCATTATGGGCGGAGCCACGCCCAAAAAAACGTGTTATTAGCGGGTAGCCAATTTCAATTTGCATCTTCTCCGAGGGGTTTGTTGAATCTGGCAGTGGTTTCGGTATTTGGTCAGCCGAATGGCACCTGCATAGCCCCACGGAGGTCGATTTTTCATTTTCGTCCCAAGGTCAAGGTCACAAGGTCACGAACTTAGAAAATTGCGAATTTTGTCATAAAAATCCATCTTCTCCAAGGGGTTTGTCGAATTGGCAGGGGTTTCGGAATTTGGTTAGCCCAATGGCACCTGCATAGCCCCACAGAGCTCGATATTTCATTTTTCTCCCAAGGTCAAGGTCACAAGGTATCGAACTTAAAAAATTGCGAATTTTGACATAAAAATCATACGACCGCCCAAACTTTGAGAGCGAGGATGACAATATTTTTTTGCATAATCTTGAGATCATTCCCCACCGAAAGTCTTGAAACCATTTTGCTCTGTCTCGAACACCTTGCCCGTGGCGCCCCCTTCAAGTTTGTTTTTACGCCAATTTCATCAAAGTATGGATAATCCGAGGAGTGCGAAATGCCATATAGCCTATATAACGTTATATTGTTCCTGGAATGTTCAAGAGGAAGTTTTGCATCAAAGGTCATAATCCTTGACCTTTGACCTTTAAAGTTCACAAAGGTCAAATTTTCAAAGTTGTGGGAATAGAACCAGGTTTTCGACCTTCTTCAACGAACTAACTCCATTAAGCTATAGCACGTATCCTGTTTCCTTATTTTAATGTCCACAACATTGTTTTGTGACCATTGAAGGTTATGCAAAAGTAAAATATTGAAAGTTGTTGAACGAAACCGGGTTTTCTGC
>NC_140982.1:2397716-2506624 GCF_056783735.1 Eptatretus burgeri | reverse complement strand
GCAGATTTCAGTCGATGTATATTGTAGGAGATCACCGCAGCAGATTTCAGTCGATGTAGATTGTAGTAGATCATCACAGCAGATTTCAGTCGATGTAGATTGTAGTAGATCACCACAGCAGATTTCAGTCGATGTATATTGTAGGAGATCACCGCAGCAGATTTCAGTCGATGTAGATTGTAGTAGATCATCACAGCAGATTTCAGTCGATGTAGATTGTAGTAGATCACCACAGCAGATTTCAGTCGATGTATATTGTAGGAGATCACCGCAGCAGATTTCAGTCGATGTATATTGTAGTGGATCACCACAGCAGATTTCAGTCGATGTAGATTGTAGGAGATCACCACAGCAGATTTCAGTCGATGTAGATTGTAGTAGATCACCACAGCAGATTTCAGTCGATGTAGATTGTAGTAGATCACCACAGCAGATTTCAGTCGATGTAGATTGTAGTAGATCACCGCAGCAGATTTCAGTCGATCTGGATTGTCGGAGATCACCACAGCAGATTTCAGTCGATGTAGATTGTAGTAGATCACCACAGCAGATTTCAGTCGATGTAGATTGTAGTAGATCACCGCAGCAGATTTCAGTCGATGTAGATTGTAGGAGATCACCGCAGCAGATTTCAGTCGATGTAGATTGTAGTAGATCACCACAGCAGATTTCAGTCGATGTAGATTGTAGGAGATCACCACAGCAGATTTCAGTCGATGTAGATTGTAGTAGATCGCCGCAGCAGATTTCAGTCGATGTAGATTGTAGTAGATCACCACAGCAGATTTCAGTCGATGTAGATTGTAGTAGATCACCGCAGCAGATTTCAGTCGATGCAGATTGGAGTAGATCACCACAGCAGATTTCAGTCGATGTAGATTGTAGTGGATCACCGCAGCAGATTTCAGTCGATGCAGATTGTAGTAGATCACCACAGCAGATTTCAGTCGATGTAGATTGTCGTAGATCACCACAGCAGATTTCAGTCGATCTGGATTGTAGGAGATCACCGCAGCAGATTTCAGTCAATGTAGATTGTAGTAGATCACCACAGCAGATTTCAGTCGATGTAGATTGTAGTAGCTCACCGCAGCAGATTTCAGTCGATGTAGATTGCAGTAGATCACCGCAGCAGATTTCAGTCGATGTAGATTGTAGTAGATCACCACAGCAGATTTCAGTCGATCTGGATTGTACTAGATCACCACAGCAGATTTCAGTCGATGTAGATTGTAGTAGATCACCACAGCAGATTTCAGTCGATGTATATTGTAGTGGATCACCACAGCAGATTTCAGTCGATGTAGATTGTAGTAGATCACCACAGCAGATTTCAGTCGATGTAGATTGTAGGAGATCACCGCAGCAGATTTCAGTCGATGTATATTGTAGGAGATCACCGCAGCAGATTTCAGTCGATGTAGATTGTAGGAGATCACCACAGCAGATTTCAGTCGATGTAGATTGGAGGAGATCACCACAGCAGATTTCAGTCGATCTGGATTGTACTAGATCACCACAGCAGATTTCAGTCGATGTAGATTGTAGTAGATCATCACAGCAGATTTCAGTCGATGTAGATTGTAGTAGATCACCACAGCAGATTTCAGTCGATGTATATTGTAGGAGATCACCGCAGCAGATTTCAGTCGATGTATATTGTAGTGGATCACCACAGCAGATTTCAGTCGATGTAGATTGTAGGAGATCACCACAGCAGATTTCAGTCGATCTGGATTGTCGGAGATCACCACAGCAGATTTCAGTCGATGTAGATTGTAGTAGATCACCACAGCAGATTTCAGTCGATGTAGATTGTAGGAGATCACCGCAGCAGATTTCAGTCGATGTAGATTGTAGGAGATCACCGCAGCAGATTTCAGTCGATGTAGATTGTAGTAGATCATCACAGCAGATTTCAGTCGATGTAGATTGTAGTAGATCACTGCAGCAGATTTCAGTCGATGTAGATTGTAGTAGATCACCACAGCAGATTTCAGTCGATGTATATTGTAGTGGATCACCACAGCAGATTTCAGTCGATCTGGATTGTACTAGATCACCACAGCAGATTTCAGTCGATGTATATTGTAGTGGATCACCACAGCAGATTTCAGTCGATCTGGATTGTACGAGATCACCACAGCAGATTTCAGTCGATGTAGATTGTAGGAGATCACCACAGCAGATTTCAGTCGATCTGGATTGTACTAGATCACCACAGCAGATTTCAGTCGATGTATATTGTAGTGGATCACCACAGCAGATTTCAGTCGATCTGGATTGTACTAGATCACCACAGCAGATTTCAGTCGATGTAGATTGTAGGAGATCATCACAGCAGATTTCAGTCGATGTAGATTGTAGTAGATCACCACAGCAGATTTCAGTCGATGTAGATTGTAGTAGATCACCACAGCAGATTTCAGTCGATGTAGATTGTAGGAGATCACCACAGCAGATTTCATTCGATCTGGATTGTCGGAGATCACCACAGCAGATTTCAGTCGATGTAGATTGTAGTAGATCACCACAGCATATTTCAGTGGATGTAGATTGTAGTAGATCACCACAGCAGATTTCAGTCGATCTGGATTGTCGGAGATCACCACAGCAGATTTCAGTCGATGTAGATTGTAGTAGATCACCACAGCAGATTTCAGTCGATGTAGATTGTAGTAGATCACCACAGCAGATTTCAGCCGATGTAGATTGTAGTAGATCACCACAGCAGATTTCAGTCGATGTAGATTGTAGGAGATCACCACAGCAGATTTCAGTCGATGTAGATTGTAGGAGATCACCGCAGCAGATTTCAGTCGATCTGGATTGTAGTAGATCACCACAGCAGATTTCAGTCGATGTAGATTGTAGTAGATCACCACAGCAGATTTCAGTCGATGTAGATTGTAGTAGATCACCGCAGCAGATTTCAGTCGATCTGGATTGTCGGAGATCACCACAGCAGATTTCAGTCGATGTAGATTGTAGTAGATCACCACAGCAGATTTCAGTCGATGTAGATTGTAGTAGATCACCGCAGCAGATTTCAGTCGATGTAGATTGTAGGAGATCACCGCAGCAGATTTCAGTCGATGTAGATTGTAGTAGATCACCGCAGCACATTTCAGTCGATGTAGATTGTAGGAGATCACCACAGCAGATTTCAGTCGATGTATATTGTAGGAGATCATCACAGCAGATTTCAGTCGATGTAGATTGTAGTAGATCACCACAGCAGATTTCAGTCGATGTAGATTGTAGTAGATCACCACAGCAGATTTCAGTCGATGTAGATTGTAGGAGATCACCACAGCAGATTTGATTCGATCTGGATTGTCGGAGATCACCACAGCAGATTTCAGTCGATGTAGATTGTAGTAGATCACCACAGCATATTTCAGTGGATGTAGATTGTAGTAGATCACCACAGCAGATTTCAGTCGATCTGGATTGTCGGAGATCACCACAGCAGATTTCAGTCGATGTAGATTGTAGTAGATCACCACAGCAGATTTCAGTCGATCTGGATTGTAGGAGATCACCGCAGCAGATTTCAGTCAATGTAGATTGTAGGAGATCACCACAGCAGATTTCAGTCGATCTGGATTGTCGGAGATCACCACAGCAGATTTCAGTCGATGTAGATTGTAGTAGATCACCACAGCAGATTTCAGTCGATGTAGATTGTCGTAGATCACCACAGCAGATTTCAGTCGATGTAGATTGTAGTAGATCACCGCAGCAGATTTCAGTCGATGTAGATTGTAGGAGATCACCGCAGCAGATTTCAGTCGATGTAGATTGTAGTAGATCATCACAGCAGATTTCAGTCGATGTAGATTGTAGTAGATCACCACAGCAGATTTCAGTCGATGTATATTGTAGGAGATCACCGCAGCAGATTTCAGTCGATGTAGATTGTAGTAGATCACCACAGCAGATTTCAGTCGATCTGGATTGTACTAGATCACCACAGCAGATTTCAGTCGATGTAGATTGTCGTAGATCACCACAGCAGATTTCAGTCGATGTAGATTGTAGTAGATCACCGCAGCAGATTTCAGTCGATGTAGATTGTAGGAGATCACCGCAGCAGATTTCAGTCGATGTAGATTGTAGTAGATCATCACAGCAGATTTCAGTCGATGTAGATTGTAGTAGATCACCACAGCAGATTTCAGTCGATGTATATTGTAGGAGATCACCGCAGCAGATTTCAGTCGATGTATATTGTAGTGGATCACCACAGCAGATTTCAGTCGATGTAGATTGTAGTAGATCACCACAGCAGATTTCAGTCGATGTAGATTGTAGTAGATCACCACAGCAGATTTCAGTCGATGTAGATTGTAGTAGATCACCACAGCAGATTTCAGTCGATGTAGATTGTAGGAGATCACCACAGCAGATTTCAGTCGATGTAAATTGTAGTAGATCATCACAGCAGATTTCAGTCGATGTAGATTGCAGTAGATCACCACAGCAGATTTCAGTCGATGTAGATTGTAGTAGATCACCACAGCAGATTTCAGTCGATGTAGATTGTAGTAGATCACCACAGCAGATTTCAGTCGATGTAGATTGTAGTAGATCACCACAGCAGATTTCAGTCGATCTGGATTGTACTAGATCACCACAGCAGATTTCAGTCGATGTAGATTGTCGTAGATCACCACAGCAGATTTCAGTCGATGTAGATTGTAGTAGATCACCGCAGCAGATTTCAGTCGATGTAGATTGTAGGAGATCACCGCAGCAGATTTCAGTCGATGTAGATTGTAGTAGATCATCACAGCAGATTTCAGTCGATGTAGATTGTAGTAGATCACCACAGCAGATTTCAGTCGATGTATATTGTAGGAGATCACCGCAGCAGATTTCAGTCGATGTATATTGTAGTGGATCACCACAGCAGATTTCAGTCGATGTAGATTGTAGTAGATCACCACAGCAGATTTCAGTCGATGTAGATTGTAGTAGATCACCACAGCAGATTTCAGTCGATGTAGATTGTAGTAGATCACCACAGCAGATTTCAGTCGATGTAGATTGTAGGAGATCACCACAGCAGATTTCAGTCGATGTAAATTGTAGTAGATCACCACAGCAGATTTCAGTCGATGTAGATTGTAGGAGATCATCACAGCAGATTTCAGTCGATGTAGATTGTAGTAGATCACCACAGCAGATTTCAGTCGATGTAGATTGTAGTAGATCACCACAGCAGATTTCAGTCGATGTAGATTGTAGTGGATCACCGCAGCAGATTTCAGTCGATGTAGATTGTAGTAGATCACCACAGCAGATTTCAGTCGATGTAGATTGTAGGAGATCACCACAGCAGATTTCAGTCGATGTAAATTGTAGTAGATCATCACAGCAGATTTCAGTTGATGTAGATTGTAGGAGATCACCACAGCAGATTTCAGTCGATGTAGATTGTAGTAGATCACCGCAGCAGATTTCACTCGATGTAGATTGTAGGAGATCACCACAGCAGATTTCAGTCGATGTAGATTGTAGGAGATCACCGCAGCAGATTTCAGTCGATCTGGATTGTCGGAGATCACCACAGCAGATTTCAGTCGATGTAGATTGTAGTAGATCACCGCAGCAGATTTCAGTCGATGTAGATTGTAGGAGATCACCGCAGCAGATTTCAGTCGATGTAGATTGTAGTAGATCACCGCAGCAGATTTCAGTCGATGTAGATTGTAGGAGATCACCGCAGCAGATTTCAGTCGATGTAGATTGTAGTAGATCGCCGCAGCAGATTTCAGTCGATGCAGATTGTAGTAGATCACCACAGCAGATTTCAGTCGATGTAGATTGTAGTAGATCACCGCAGCAGATTTCAGTCGATCTGGATTGTCGGAGATCACCACAGCAGATTTCAGTCGATGTAGATTGTAGTAGATCACCACAGCAGATTTCAGTCGATGTAGATTGTAGTAGATCACCGCAGCAGATTTCAGTCGATGTAGATTGTAGGAGATCACCGCAGCAGATTTCAGTCGATGTAGATTGTAGTAGATCACCGCAGCAGATTTCAGTCGATGTAGATTGTAGGAGATCACCGCAGCAGATTTCAGTCGATGTAGATTGTAGTAGATCGCCGCAGCAGATTTCAGTCGATGTAGATTGTAGTAGATCACCACAGCAGATTTCAGTCGATGTAGATTGTAGTAGATCACCGCAGCAGATTTCAGTCGATGCAGATTGGAGTAGATCACCACAGCAGATTTCAGTCGATGTAGATTGTAGTGGATCACCACAGCAGATTTCAGTCGATGTAGATTGTAGTAGATCACCACAGCAGATTTCAGTCGATGTAGATTGTCGTAGATCACCACAGCAGATTTCAGTCGATCTGGATTGTAGGAGATCACCGCAGCAGATTTCAGTCGATCTGGATTGTCGGAGATCACCACAGCAGATTTCAGTCGATGTAGATTGTAGTAGATCACCACAGCAGATTTCAGTCGATGTAGATTGTAGTAGATCACCGCAGCAGATTTCAGTCGATGTAGATTGTAGGAGATCACCGCAGCAGATTTCAGTCGATGTAGATTGTAGTAGATCACCGCAGCAGATTTCAGTCGATGTAGATTGTAGGAGATCACCGCAGCAGATTTCAGTCGATGTAGATTGTAGTAGATCGCCGCAGCAGATTTCAGTCGATGTAGATTGTAGTAGATCACCACAGCAGATTTCAGTCGATGTAGATTGTAGTAGATCACCGCAGCAGATTTCAGTCGATGCAGATTGGAGTAGATCACCACAGCAGATTTCAGTCGATGTAGATTGTAGTGGATCACCACAGCAGATTTCAGTCGATGTAGATTGTAGTAGATCACCACAGCAGATTTCAGTCGATGTAGATTGTCGTAGATCACCACAGCAGATTTCAGTCGATGTAGATTGTAGGAGATCACCGCAGCAGATTTCAGTCGATGTAGATTGTAGTAGATCGCCGCAGCAGATTTCAGTCGATGTAGATTGTAGTAGATCACCACAGCAGATTTCAGTCGATGTAAATTGTAGTAGATCATCACAGCAGATTTCAGTTGATGTAGATTGTAGGAGATCACCACAGCAGATTTCAGTCGATGTAGATTGGAGGAGATCACCACAGCAGATTTCAGTCGATCTGGATTGTACTAGATCACCACAGCAGATTTCAGTCGATGTAGATTGTAGTAGATCATCACAGCAGATTTCAGTCGATGTAGATTGTAGTAGATCACCACAGCAGATTTCAGTCGATGTATATTGTAGGAGATCACCGCAGCAGATTTCAGTCGATGTATATTGTAGTGGATCACCACAGCAGATTTCAGTCGATGTAGATTGTAGGAGATCACCACAGCAGATTTCAGTCGATCTGGATTGTCGGAGATCACCACAGCAGATTTCAGTCGATGTAGATTGTAGTAGATCACCACAGCAGATTTCAGTCGATGTAGATTGTAGGAGATCACCGCAGCAGATTTCAGTCGATGTAGATTGTAGGAGATCACCGCAGCAGATTTCAGTCGATGTAGATTGTAGTAGATCATCACAGCAGATTTCAGTCGATGTAGATTGTAGTAGATCACTGCAGCAGATTTCAGTCGATGTAGATTGTAGTAGATCACCACAGCAGATTTCAGTCGATGTATATTGTAGTGGATCACCACAGCAGATTTCAGTCGATCTGGATTGTACGAGATCACCACAGCAGATTTCAGTCGATCTGGATTGTACTAGATCACCACAGCAGATTTCAGTCGATGTATATTGTAGTGGATCACCACAGCAGATTTCAGTCGATCTGGATTGTACGAGATCACCACAGCAGATTTCAGTCGATGTAGATTGTAGGAGATCACCACAGCAGATTTCAGTCGATCTGGATTGTACTAGATCACCACAGCAGATTTCAGTCGATGTATATTGTAGTGGATCACCACAGCAGATTTCAGTCGATCTGGATTGTACTAGATCACCACAGCAGATTTCAGTCGATGTAGATTGTAGGAGATCATCACAGCAGATTTCAGTCGATGTAGATTGTAGTAGATCACCACAGCAGATTTCAGTCGATGTAGATTGTAGTAGATCACCACAGCAGATTTCAGTCGATGTAGATTGTAGGAGATCACCACAGCAGATTTCATTCGATCTGGATTGTCGGAGATCACCACAGCAGATTTCAGTCGATGTAGATTGTAGTAGATCACCACAGCATATTTCAGTGGATGTAGATTGTAGTAGATCACCACAGCAGATTTCAGTCGATCTGGATTGTCGGAGATCACCACAGCAGATTTCAGTCGATGTAGATTGTAGTAGATCACCACAGCAGATTTCAGTCGATGTAGATTGTAGTAGATCACCACAGCAGATTTCAGTCGATGTAGATTGTAGTAGATCACCACAGCAGATTTCAGTCGATGTAGATTGTAGGAGATCACCACAGCAGATTTCAGTCGATGTAGATTGTAGGAGATCACCGCAGCAGATTTCAGTCGATCTGGATTGTAGTAGATCACCACAGCAGATTTCAGTCGATGTAGATTGTAGTAGATCACCACAGCAGATTTCAGTCGATGTAGATTGTAGTAGATCACCGCAGCAGATTTCAGTCGATCTGGATTGTCGGAGATCACCACAGCAGATTTCAGTCGATGTAGATTGTAGTAGATCACCACAGCAGATTTCAGTCGATGTAGATTGTAGTAGATCACCGCAGCAGATTTCAGTCGATGTAGATTGTAGGAGATCACCGCAGCAGATTTCAGTCGATGTAGATTGTAGTAGATCACCGCAGCACATTTCAGTCGATGTAGATTGTAGGAGATCACCGCAGCAGATTTCAGTCGATGTAGATTGTAGTAGATCGCCGCAGCAGATTTCAGTCGATGTAGATTGTAGTAGATCACCACAGCAGATTTCAGTCGATGTAGATTGTAGTAGATCACCGCAGCAGATTTCAGTCGATGCAGATTGGAGTAGATCACCACAGCAGATTTCAGTCGATCTGGATTGTAGGAGATCACCACAGCAGATTTCAGTCGATGTAGATTGTAGGAGATCACCGCAGCAGATTTCAGTCGATGTAGATTGTAGTAGATCACCGCAGCACATTTCAGTCGATGTAGATTGTAGGAGATCACCGCAGCAGATTTCAGTCGATGTAGATTGTAGTAGATCGCCGCAGCAGATTTCAGTCGATGTAGATTGTAGTAGATCACCACAGCAGATTTCAGTCGATGTAGATTGTAGTAGATCACCGCAGCAGATTTCAGTCGATGCAGATTGGAGTAGATCACCACAGCAGATTTCAGTCGATCTGGATTGTAGGAGATCACCACAGCAGATTTCAGTCGATGTAGATTGTAGTAGATCACCACAGCAGATTTCACTCGATGTAGATTGTAGGAGATCACCACAGCAGATTTCAGTCGATGTAGATTGTAGGAGATCACCGCAGCAGATTTCAGTCGATGTAGATTGTAGTTGATCACCACAGCAGATTTCAGTCGATCTGGATTGTACTAGATCACCACAGCAGATTTCAGTCGATGTAGATTGTAGTAGATCACCACAGCAGATTTCAGTCGATGTATATTGTAGTGGATCACCACAGCAGATTTCAGTCGATCTGGATTGTACTAGATCACCACAGCAGATTTCAGTCGATGTATATTGTAGTGGATCACCACAGCAGATTTCAGTCGATCTGGATTGTACTAGATCACCACAGCAGATTTCAGTCGATGTAGATTGTAGGAGATCACCACAGCAGATTTCAGTCGATGTAGATTGTAGTAGATCACCACAGCAGATTTCAGTCGATGTAGATTGTAGTAGATCACCACAGCAGATTTCAGTCGATGTATATTGTAGGAGATCATCACAGCAGATTTCAGTCGATGTAGATTGTAGTAGATCACCACAGCAGATTTCAGTCGATGTAGATTGTAGTAGATCACCACAGCAGATTTCAGTCGATGTAGATTGTAGGAGATCACCACAGCAGATTTGATTCGATCTGGATTGTCGGAGATCACCACAGCAGATTTCAGTCGATGTAGATTGTAGTAGATCACCACAGCATATTTCAGTGGATGTAGATTGTAGTAGATCACCACAGCAGATTTCAGTCGATCTGGATTGTCGGAGATCACCACAGCAGATTTCAGTCGATGTAGATTGTAGTAGATCACCACAGCAGATTTCAGTCGATCTGGATTGTAGGAGATCACCGCAGCAGATTTCAGTCAATGTAGATTGTAGGAGATCACCACAGCAGATTTCAGTCGATCTGGATTGTCGGAGATCACCACAGCAGATTTCAGTCGATGTAGATTGTAGTAGATCACCACAGCAGATTTCAGTCGATGTAGATTGTCGTAGATCACCACAGCAGATTTCAGTCGATGTAGATTGTAGTAGATCACCGCAGCAGATTTCAGTCGATGTAGATTGTAGGAGATCACCGCAGCAGATTTCAGTCGATGTAGATTGTAGTAGATCATCACAGCAGATTTCAGTCGATGTAGATTGTAGTAGATCACCACAGCAGATTTCAGTCGATGTATATTGTAGGAGATCACCGCAGCAGATTTCAGTCGATGTAGATTGTAGTAGATCACCACAGCAGATTTCAGTCGATCTGGATTGTACTAGATCACCACAGCAGATTTCAGTCGATGTAGATTGTCGTAGATCACCACAGCAGATTTCAGTCGATGTAGATTGTAGTAGATCACCGCAGCAGATTTCAGTCGATGTAGATTGTAGGAGATCACCGCAGCAGATTTCAGTCGATGTAGATTGTAGTAGATCATCACAGCAGATTTCAGTCGATGTAGATTGTAGTAGATCACCACAGCAGATTTCAGTCGATGTATATTGTAGGAGATCACCGCAGCAGATTTCAGTCGATGTATATTGTAGTGGATCACCACAGCAGATTTCAGTCGATGTAGATTGTAGTAGATCACCACAGCAGATTTCAGTCGATGTAGATTGTAGTAGATCACCACAGCAGATTTCAGTCGATGTAGATTGTAGTAGATCACCACAGCAGATTTCAGTCGATGCAGATTGTAGGAGATCACCACAGCAGATTTCAGTCGATGTAAATTGTAGTAGATCATCACAGCAGATTTCAGTCGATGTAGATTGCAGTAGATCACCACAGCAGATTTCAGTCGATGTAGATTGTAGTAGATCACCACAGCAGATTTCAGTCGATGTAGATTGTAGTAGATCACCACAGCAGATTTCAGTCGATGTAGATTGTAGTAGATCACCACAGCAGATTTCAGTCGATCTGGATTGTACTAGATCACCACAGCAGATTTCAGTCGATGTAGATTGTCGTAGATCACCACAGCAGATTTCAGTCGATGTAGATTGTAGTAGATCACCGCAGCAGATTTCAGTCGATGTAGATTGTAGGAGATCACCGCAGCAGATTTCAGTCGATGTAGATTGTAGTAGATCATCACAGCAGATTTCAGTCGATGTAGATTGTAGTAGATCACCACAGCAGATTTCAGTCGATGTATATTGTAGGAGATCACCGCAGCAGATTTCAGTCGATGTATATTGTAGTGGATCACCACAGCAGATTTCAGTCGATGTAGATTGTAGTAGATCACCACAGCAGATTTCAGTCGATGTAGATTGTAGTAGATCACCACAGCAGATTTCAGTCGATGTAGATTGTAGTAGATCACCACAGCAGATTTCAGTCGATGTAGATTGTAGGAGATCACCACAGCAGATTTCAGTCGATGTAAATTGTAGTAGATCATCACAGCAGATTTCAGTCGATGTAGATTGTAGTAGATCACCACAGCAGATTTCAGTCGATGTAGATTGTAGTAGATCACCACAGCAGATTTCAGTCGATGTAGATTGTAGTGGATCACCGCAGCAGATTTCAGTCGATGTAGATTGTAGTAGATCACCACAGCAGATTTCAGTCGATGTAGATTGTAGGAGATCACCACAGCAGATTTCAGTCGATGTAAATTGTAGTAGATCATCACAGCAGATTTCAGTTGATGTAGATTGTAGGAGATCACCACAGCAGATTTCAGTCGATGTAGATTGTAGTAGATCACCGCAGCAGATTTCACTCGATGTAGATTGTAGGAGATCACCACAGCAGATTTCAGTCGATGTAGATTGTAGGAGATCACCGCAGCAGATTTCAGTCGATCTGGATTGTCGGAGATCACCACAGCAGATTTCAGTCGATGTAGATTGTAGTAGATCACCGCAGCAGATTTCAGTCGATGTAGATTGTAGGAGATCACCGCAGCAGATTTCAGTCGATGTAGATTGTAGTAGATCACCGCAGCAGATTTCAGTCGATGTAGATTGTAGGAGATCACCGCAGCAGATTTCAGTCGATGTAGATTGTAGTAGATCGCCGCAGCAGATTTCAGTCGATGCAGATTGTAGTAGATCACCACAGCAGATTTCAGTCGATGTAGATTGTAGTAGATCACCGCAGCAGATTTCAGTCGATCTGGATTGTCGGAGATCACCACAGCAGATTTCAGTCGATGTAGATTGTAGTAGATCACCACAGCAGATTTCAGTCGATGTAGATTGTAGTAGATCACCGCAGCAGATTTCAGTCGATGTAGATTGTAGGAGATCACCGCAGCAGATTTCAGTCGATGTAGATTGTAGTAGATCACCGCAGCAGATTTCAGTCGATGTAGATTGTAGGAGATCACCGCAGCAGATTTCAGTCGATGTAGATTGTAGTAGATCGCCGCAGCAGATTTCAGTCGATGTAGATTGTAGTAGATCACCACAGCAGATTTCAGTCGATGTAGATTGTAGTAGATCACCGCAGCAGATTTCAGTCGATGCAGATTGGAGTAGATCACCACAGCAGATTTCAGTCGATGTAGATTGTAGTGGATCACCACAGCAGATTTCAGTCGATGTAGATTGTAGTAGATCACCACAGCAGATTTCAGTCGATGTAGATTGTCGTAGATCACCACAGCAGATTTCAGTCGATCTGGATTGTAGGAGATCACCGCAGCAGATTTCAGTCGATCTGGATTGTCGGAGATCACCACAGCAGATTTCAGTCGATGTAGATTGTAGTAGATCACCACAGCAGATTTCAGTCGATGTAGATTGTAGTAGATCACCGCAGCAGATTTCAGTCGATGTAGATTGTAGGAGATCACCGCAGCAGATTTCAGTCGATGTAGATTGTAGTAGATCACCGCAGCAGATTTCAGTCGATGTAGATTGTAGGAGATCACCGCAGCAGATTTCAGTCGATGTAGATTGTAGTAGATCGCCGCAGCAGATTTCAGTCGATGTAGATTGTAGTAGATCACCACAGCAGATTTCAGTCGATGTAGATTGTAGTAGATCACCGCAGCAGATTTCAGTCGATGCAGATTGGAGTAGATCACCACAGCAGATTTCAGTCGATGTAGATTGTAGTGGATCACCACAGCAGATTTCAGTCGATGTAGATTGTAGTAGATCACCACAGCAGATTTCAGTCGATGTAGATTGTCGTAGATCACCACAGCAGATTTCAGTCGATGTAGATTGTAGGAGATCACCGCAGCAGATTTCAGTCGATGTAGATTGTAGTAGATCGCCGCAGCAGATTTCAGTCGATGTAGATTGTAGTAGATCACCACAGCAGATTTCAGTCGATGCAGATTGTAGGAGATCACCGCAGCAGATTTCAGTCGATGTAGATTGTAGTAGATCATCACAGCAGATTTCAGTCGATGTAGATTGTAGTAGATCACTGCAGCAGATTTCAGTCGATGTAGATTGTAGGAGATCACCACAGCAGATTTCAGTCGATGTAGATTGTAGTAGATCATCACAGCAGATTTCAGTCGATGTAGATTGTAGTAGATCACTGCAGCAGATTTCAGTCGATGTAGATTGTAGTAGATCACCACAGCAGATTTCAGTCGATGTATATTGTAGTGGATCACCACAGCAGATTTCAGTCGATCTGGATTGTAGTAGATCACCACAGCAGATTTCAGTCGATGTAGATTGTAGGAGATCACCACAGCAGATTTCATTCGATCTGGATTGTCGGAGATCACCACAGCAGATTTCAGTCGATGTAGATTGTAGTAGATCACCACAGCATATTTCAGTGGATGTAGATTGTAGTAGATCACCACAGCAGATTTCATTCGATCTGGATTGTCGGAGATCACCGCAGCAGATTTCAGTCGATGTAGATTGTAGTAGATCACCACAGCAGATTTCAGTCGATGTAGATTGTAGTAGATCACCACAGCAGATTTCAGTCGATGTAGATTGTAGTAGATCACCACAGCAGATTTCAGTCGATGTAGATTGTAGTAGATCACCACAGCAGATTTCAGCCGATGTAGATTGTAGTAGATCACCACAGCAGATTTCAGTCGATGTAGATTGTAGTAGATCACCACAGCAGATTTCAGTCGATGTAGATTGTAGGAGATCACCGCAGCAGATTTCAGTCGATCTGGATTGTAGGAGATCACCACAGCAGATTTCATTCGATCTGGATTGTCGGAGATCACCACAGCAGATTTCAGTCGATGTAGATTGTAGTAGATCACCACAGCATATTTCAGTGGATGTAGATTGTAGTAGATCACCACAGCAGATTTCATTCGATCTGGATTGTCGGAGATCACCACAGCAGATTTCAGTCGATGTAGATTGTAGTAGATCACCACAGCAGATTTCAGTCGATGTAGATTGTAGTAGATCACCACAGCAGATTTCAGCCGATGTAGATTGTAGTAGATCACCACAGCAGATTTCAGTCGATGTAGATTGTAGGAGATCACCACAGCAGATTTCAGTCGATGTAGATTGTAGGAGATCACCGCAGCAGATTTCAGTCGATCTGGATTGTAGTAGATCACCACAGCAGATTTCAGTCGATGTAGATTGTAGGAGATCACCGCAGCAGATTTCAGTCAATGTAGATTGTAGGAGATCACCGCAGCAGATTTCAGTCGATCTGGATTGTCGGAGATCACCACAGCAGATTTCAGTCGATGTAGATTGTAGTAGATCACCACAGCAGATTTCAGTCGATGTAGATTGTAGTAGATCACCGCAGCAGATTTCAGTCGATGTAGATTGTAGGAGATCACCGCAGCAGATTTCAGTCGATGTAGATTGTAGGAGATCACCGCAGCAGATTTCAGTCGATGTAGATTGTAGTAGATCGCCGCAGCAGATTTCAGTCGATGTAGATTGTAGTAGATCACCACAGCAGATTTCAGTCGATGTAGATTGTAGTAGATCACCGCAGCAGATTTCAGTCGATGCAGATTGGAGTAGATCACCACAGCAGATTTCAGTCGATGTAGATTGTAGTGGATCACCACAGCAGATTTCAGTCGATGTAGATTGTAGTAGATCACCACAGCAGATTTCAGTCGATGTAGATTGTCGTAGATCACCACAGCAGATTTCAGTCGATCTGGATTGTAGGAGATCACCGCAGCAGATTTCAGTCAATGTAGATTGTAGTAGATCACCACAGCAGATTTCAGTCGATGTAGATTGTCGTAGATCACCACAGCAGATTTCAGTCGATGTAGATTGTAGTAGATCACCGCAGCAGATTTCAGTCGATGTAGATTGTAGGAGATCACCGCAGCATATTTCAGTCGATGTAGATTGTAGTAGATCGCCGCAGCAGATTTCAGTCGATGTAGATTGTAGTGGATCACCACAGCAGATTTCAGTCGATGTAGATTGTAGTAGATCACCACAGCAGATTTCAGTCGATGTAGATTGTAGTAGATCATCACAGCAGATTTCAGTCGATGTAGATTGTAGTAGATCACTGCAGCAGATTTCAGTCGATGTAGATTGTAGTAGATCATCACAGCAGATTTCAGTCGATGTAGATTGTAGTAGATCATCACAGCAGATTTCAGTCGATGTAGATTGTAGTAGATCACCACAGCAGATTTCAGTCGATGTATATTGTAGTGGATCACCACAGCAGATTTCAGTCGATCTGGATTGTACTAGATCACCACAGCAGATTTCAGTCGATGTATATTGTAGTGGATCACCACAGCAGATTTCAGTCGATGTAGATTGTAGGAGATCACCACAGCAGATTTCAGTCGATCTGGATTGTACTAGATCACCACCGCAGATTTCAGTCGATGTAGATTGTAGGAGATCACCACAGCAGATTTCAGTCGATGTAGATTGTAGGAGATCATCACAGCAGATTTCAGTCGATCTGGATTGTACTAGATCACCACAGCAGATTTCAGTCGATGTATATTGTAGTGGATCACCACAGCAGATTTCAGTCGATCTGGATTGTACTAGATCACCACAGCAGATTTCAGTCGATGTATATTGTAGTGGATCACCACAGCAGATTTCAGTCGATGTAGATTGTAGGAGATCACCACAGCAGATTTCAGTCGATCTGGATTGTACTAGATCACCACCGCAGATTTCAGTCGATGTAGATTGTAGGAGATCACCACAGCAGATTTCAGTCGATGTAGATTGTAGGAGATCATCACAGCAGATTTCAGTCGATCTGGATTGTACTAGATCACCACAGCAGATTTCAGTCGATGTATATTGTAGTGGATCACCACAGCAGATTTCAGTCGATCTGGATTGTACTAGATCACCACAGCAGATTTCAGTCGATGTATATTGTAGTGGATCACCACAGCAGATTTCAGTCGATGTAGATTGTAGTAGATCACCACAGCAGATTTCAGTCGATGTAGATTGTAGTAGATCACCACAGCAGATTTCAGTCGATGTAGATTGTAGTAGATCACCACAGCAGATTTCAGTCGATGTAGATTGTAGGAGATCACCACAGCAGATTTCAGTCGATGTAAATTGTAGTAGATCATCACAGCAGATTTCAGTCGATGTAGATTGTAGGAGATCACCACAGCAGATTTCAGTCGATGTAGATTGTAGTAGATCACCGCAGCAGATTTCAGTCGATGTAGATTGTAGGAGATCACCACAGCAGATTTCAGTCGATGTAGATTGTAGGAGATCACCGCAGCAGATTTCAGTCGATCTGGATTGTCGGAGATCACCACAGCAGATTTCAGTCGATGTAGATTGTAGTAGATCACCGCAGCAGATTTCAGTCGATGTAGATTGTAGGAGATCACCGCAGCAGATTTCAGTCGATGTAGATTGTAGTAGATCACCGCAGCAGATTTCAGTCGATGTAGATTGTAGGAGATCACCGCAGCAGATTTCAGTCGATGTAGATTGTAGTAGATCGCCGCAGCAGATTTCAGTCGATGCAGATTGTAGTAGATCACCACAGCAGATTTCAGTCGATGTAGATTGTAGTAGATCACCGCAGCAGATTTCAGTCGATCTGGATTGTCGGAGATCACCACAGCAGATTTCAGTCGATGTAGATTGTAGTAGATCACCACAGCAGATTTCAGTCGATGTAGATTGTAGTAGATCACCGCAGCAGATTTCAGTCGATGTAGATTGTAGGAGATCACCGCAGCAGATTTCAGTCGATGTAGATTGTAGTAGATCACCGCAGCAGATTTCAGTCGATGCAGATTGGAGTAGATCACCACAGCAGATTTCAGTCGATGTAGATTGTAGTAGATCACCACAGCAGATTTCAGTCGATGCAGATTGTAGTAGATCACCACAGCAGATTTCAGTCGATGTAGATTGTAGTGGATCACCACAGCAGATTTCAGTCGATGTAGATTGTAGTAGATCACCACAGCAGATTTCAGTCGATGTAGATTGTAGTAGATCACCACAGCAGATTTCAGTCGATGTAGATTGTAGGAGATCACCGCAGCAGATTTCAGTCGATGTAGATTGTAGTAGATCACCGCAGCAGATTTCAGTCGATGTAGATTGTAGTAGATCACCACAGCAGATTTCAGTCGATGTAGATTGTAGGAGATCACCGCAGCAGATTTCAGTCGATGTAGATTGTAGTAGATCACCACAGCAGATTTCAGTCGATGTAGATTGTAGTAGATCACCACAGCAGATTTCAGTCGATGTAGATTGTAGTAGATCACCGCAGCAGATTTCAGTCGATGTAGATTGTAGTAGATCACCACAGCAGATTTCAGTCGATGTAGATTGTAGGAGATCACCACAGCAGATTTCAGTCGATGTAGATTGTAGTAGATCATCACAGCAGATTTCAGTCGATGTAGATTGTAGTAGATCACCACAGCAGATTTCAGTCGATGTAGATTGTAGTAGATCACCACAGCAGATTTCAGTCGATGTAGATTGTAGTAGATCACCACAGCAGATTTCAGTCGATGTAGATTGTAGGAGATCACCGCAGCAGATTTCAGTCGATCTGGATTGTAGGAGATCACCACAGCAGATTTCAGTCGATGTAGATTGTAGTAGATCACCGCAGCAGATTTCAGTCGATGTAGATTGTAGTAGATCACCGCAGCAGATTTCAGTCGATGTAGATTGTAGTAGATCACCGCAGCAGATTTCAGTCGATGTAGATTGTAGTAGATCACCGCAGCAGATTTCAGTCGATGTAGATTGTAGTAGATCACCGCAGCAGATTTCAGTCGATGTAGATTGTAGTAGATCACCACAGCAGATTTCAGTCGATGTAGATTGTAGTAGATCACCGCAGCAGATTTCAGTCGATCTGGATTGTCGGAGATCACCACAGCAGATTTCAGTCGATGTAGATTGTAGTAGATCACCACAGCAGATTTCAGTCGATGTAGATTGTAGTAGATCACCGCAGCAGATTTCAGTCGATGTAGATTGTAGGAGATCACCGCAGCAGATTTCAGTCGATGTAGATTGTAGTAGATCACCGCAGCAGATTTCAGTCGATGTAGATTGTAGTAGATCACCGCAGCAGATTTCAGTCGATGTAGATTGTAGTAGATCACCGCAGCAGATTTCAGTCGATGAAGTTTGTAGTAGATCACAGCAGTAGATTTCAGTCGATGTAGATTGTAGTAGATCACCACAGCAGATTTCAGTCGATGTCGATTGTAGTAGATCACCACAACAGATTTCAGTCGATGTAGATTGTAGTGGATCACCACAGCAGATTTCAGACGATGTATATTGTAGTAGATCACCACAACAGATTTCAGTCGATGTAGATTGTAGTAGATCACCACAGCAGATTTCAGTCGATCTGGATTGTAGGAGATCACCGCAGCAGATTTCAGTCGATCTGGATTGTACTAGATCACCACAGCAGATTTCAGTCGATGTAGATTGTAGTAGATCACCACAGCAGATTTCAGTCGATGTATATTGTAGTGGATCACCACAGCAGATTTCAGTCGATGTAGATTGTAGGAGATCACCGCAGCAGATTTCAGTCGATGTAGATTGTAGTAGATCACCGCAGCAGATTTCAGTCGATGTAGATTGTAGGAGATCACCGCAGCAGATTTCAGTCGATGTAGATTGTAGTAGATCGCCGCAGCAGATTTCAGTCGATGTAGATTGTAGTAGATCACCACAGCAGATTTCAGTCGATGTAGATTGTAGTAGATCACCGCAGCAGATTTCAGTCGATGCAGATTGGAGTAGATCACCACAGCAGATTTCAGTCGATGTAGATTGTAGGAGATCACCACAGCAGATTTCAGTCGATGTAGATTGTAGTAGATCACCACAGCAGATTTCAGTCGATGTAGATTGTAGTAGATCACCACAGCAGATTTCAGTCGATGTAGATTGTAGGAGATCACCACAGCAGATTTCAGTCGATGTAGATTGTAGTAGATCACCGCAGCAGATTTCAGTCGATGTAGATTGTAGTAGATCACCACAGCAGATTTCAGTCGATGTAGATTGTAGGAGATCACCACAGCAGATTTCAGTCGATGTAGATTGTAGTAGATCACCACAGCAGATTTCAGTCGATGTAGATTGTAGGAGATCACCACAGCAGATTTCAGTCGATGTAGATTGTAGGAGATCACCACAGCAGATTTCAGTCGATGTAGATTGTAGTAGATCACCACAGCAGATTTCAGTCGATGTAGATTGTAGTAGATCACCACAGCAGATTTCAGTCGATGTAGATTGTAGTAGATCACCACAGCAGATTTCAGTCGATGTATATTGTAGTGGATCACCACAGCAGATTTCAGTCGATCTGGATTGTAGTAGATCACCACAGCAGATTTCAGTCGATGTAGATTGTAGTAGATCACCACAGCAGATTTCAGTCGATCTGGATTGTAGGAGATCACCACAGCAGATTTCAGTCGATGTAGATTGTAGTAGATCACCACAGCAGATTTCAGTCGATGTAGATTGTAGTAGATCACCACAGCAGATTTCAGTCGATCTGGATTGTCGGAGATCTCCGCAGCAGATTTCAGTCGATGTAGATTGTAGTAGATCACCACAGCAGATTTCAGTCGATGTAGATTGTAGTAGATCACCACAGCAGATTTCAGTCGATGTAGATTGTAGTAGATCACCACAGCAGATTTCAGTCGATGTAGATTGTAGTAGATCACCACAGCAGATTTCAGTCGATGTAGATTGTAGTAGATCACCACAGCAGATTTCAGTCGATGTAGATTGTAGTAGATCACCACAGCAGATTTCAGTCGATGTAGATTGTAGGAGATCACCGCAGCAGATTTCAGTCGATCTGGATTGTAGGAGATCACCACAGCAGATTTCATTCGATCTGGATTGTCGGAGATCACCACAGCAGATTTCAGTCGATGTAGATTGTAGTAGATCACCACAGCATATTTCAGTGGATGTAGATTGTAGTAGATCACCACAGCAGATTTCAGTCGATCTGGATTGTCGGAGATCACCACAGCAGATTTCAGTCGATGTAGATTGTAGTAGATCACCACAGCAGATTTCAGTCGATGTAGATTGTAGTAGATCACCACAGCAGATTTCAGCCGATGTAGATTGTAGTAGATCACCACAGCAGATTTCAGTCGATGTAGATTGTAGGAGATCACCACAGCAGATTTCAGTCGATGTAGATTGTAGGAGATCACCGCAGCAGATTTCAGTCGATCTGGATTGTAGTAGATCACCACAGCAGATTTCAGTCGATGTAGATTGTAGGAGATCACCGCAGCAGATTTCAGTCAATGTAGATTGTAGGAGATCACCGCAGCAGATTTCAGTCGATCTGGATTGTCGGAGATCACCACAGCAGATTTCAGTCGATGTAGATTGTAGTAGATCACCACAGCAGATTTCAGTCGATGTAGATTGTAGTAGATCACCGCAGCAGATTTCAGTCGATGTAGATTGTAGGAGATCACCGCAGCAGATTTCAGTCGATGTAGATTGTAGGAGATCACCGCAGCAGATTTCAGTCGATGTAGATTGTAGTAGATCACCGCAGCAGATTTCAGTCGATGTAGATTGTAGTAGATCACCACAGCAGATTTCAGTCGATGTAGATTGTAGTAGATCACCGCAGCAGATTTCAGTCGATGCAGATTGGAGTAGATCACCACAGCAGATTTCAGTCGATGTAGATTGTAGTGGATCACCACAGCAGATTTCAGTCGATGTAGATTGTAGTAGATCACCACAGCAGATTTCAGTCGATGTAGATTGTCGTAGATCACCACAGCAGATTTCAGTCGATCTGGATTGTAGGAGATCACCGCAGCAGATTTCAGTCAATGTAGATTGTAGTAGATCACCACAGCAGATTTCAGTCGATGTAGATTGTCGTAGATCACCACAGCAGATTTCAGTCGATGTAGATTGTAGTAGATCACCGCAGCAGATTTCAGTCGATGTAGATTGTAGGAGATCACCGCAGCATATTTCAGTCGATGTAGATTGTAGTAGATCGCCGCAGCAGATTTCAGTCGATGTAGATTGTAGTGGATCACCACAGCAGATTTCAGTCGATGTAGATTGTAGTAGATCACCACAGCAGATTTCAGTCGATGTAGATTGTAGTAGATCGCCGCAGCAGATTTCAGTCGATGTAGATTGTAGTAGATCACCACAGCAGATTTCAGTCGATGTAGATTGTAGTAGATCACCGCAGCAGATTTCAGTCGATGCAGATTGGAGTAGATCACCACAGCAGATTTCAGTCGATGTATATTGTAGTGGATCACCACAGCAGATTTCAGTCGATCTGGATTGTACTAGATCACCACAGCAGATTTCAGTCGATGTATATTGTAGTGGATCACCACAGCAGATTTCAGTCGATGTAGATTGTAGGAGATCACCACAGCAGATTTCAGTCGATCTGGATTGTACTAGATCACCACCGCAGATTTCAGTCGATGTAGATTGTAGGAGATCACCACAGCAGATTTCAGTCGATGTAGATTGTAGGAGATCATCACAGCAGATTTCAGTCGATCTGGATTGTACTAGATCACCACAGCAGATTTCAGTCGATGTATATTGTAGTGGATCACCACAGCAGATTTCAGTCGATCTGGATTGTACTAGATTACCACAGCAGATTTCAGTCGATGTATATTGTAGTGGATCACCGCAGCAGATTTCAGTCGATGTATATTGTAGTGGATCACCACAGCAGATTTCAGTCGATGTAGATTGTAGTAGATCACCACAGCAGATTTCAGTCGATGTAGATTGTAGTAGATCACCACAGCAGATTTCAGTCGATGTAGATTGTAGTAGATCACCACAGCAGATTTCAGTCGATGCAGATTGTAGGAGATCACCACAGCAGATTTCAGTCGATGTAAATTGTAGTAGATCATCACAGCAGATTTCAGTCGATGTAGATTGTAGTAGATCACCACAGCAGATTTCAGTCGATGTAGATTGTAGTAGATCACCACAGCAGATTTCAGTCGATGTAGATTGTAGTAGATCACCACAGCAGATTTCAGTCGATGTAGATTGTAGTAGATCACCACAGCAGATTTCAGTCGATCTGGATTGTACTAGATCACCACAGCAGATTTCAGTCGATGTAGATTGTAGTAGATCACCACAGCAGATTTCAGTCGATGTAGATTGTAGTAGATCACCGCAGCAGATTTCAGTCGATGTAGATTGTAGGAGATCACCGCAGCAGATTTCAGTCGATGTAGATTGTAGTAGATCACCACAGCAGATTTCAGTCGATGTAGATTGTAGTAGATCACCACAGCAGATTTCAGTCGATGTATATTGTAGGAGATCACCGCAGCAGATTTCAGTCGATGTATATTGTAGTGGATCACCACAGCAGATTTCAGTCGATGTAGATTGTAGTAGATCACCACAGCAGATTTCAGTCGATGTAGATTGTAGTAGATCACCACAGCAGATTTCAGTCGATGTAGATTGTAGTAGATCACCACAGCAGATTTCAGTCGATGTAGATTGTAGGAGATCACCACAGCAGATTTCAGTCGATGTAAATTGTAGTAGATCATCACAGCAGATTTCAGTCGATGTAGATTGTAGTAGATCACCACAGCAGATTTCAGTCGATGTAGATTGTAGTAGATCACCACAGCAGATTTCAGTCGATGTAGATTGTAGTGGATCACCGCAGCAGATTTCAGTCGATGTAGATTGTAGTAGATCACCACAGCAGATTTCAGTCGATGTAGATTGTAGGAGATCACCACAGCAGATTTCAGTCGATGTAAATTGTAGTAGATCATCACAGCAGATTTCAGTCGATGTAGATTGTAGGAGATCACCACAGCAGATTTCAGTCGATGTAGATTGTAGTAGATCACCGCAGCAGATTTCAGTCGATGTAGATTGTAGGAGATCACCACAGCAGATTTCAGTCGATGTAGATTGTAGGAGATCACCGCAGCAGATTTCAGTCGATCTGGATTGTCGGAGATCACCACAGCAGATTTCAGTCGATGTAGATTGTAGTAGATCACCGCAGCAGATTTCAGTCGATGTAGATTGTAGGAGATCACCGCAGCAGATTTCAGTCGATGTAGATTGTAGTAGATCACCGCAGCAGATTTCAGTCGATGTAGATTGTAGGAGATCACCGCAGCAGATTTCAGTCGATGTAGATTGTAGTAGATCGCCGCAGCAGATTTCAGTCGATGCAGATTGTAGTAGATCACCACAGCAGATTTCAGTCGATGTAGATTGTAGTAGATCACCGCAGCAGATTTCAGTCGATCTGGATTGTCGGAGATCACCACAGCAGATTTCAGTCGATGTAGATTGTAGTAGATCACCACAGCAGATTTCAGTCGATGTAGATTGTAGTAGATCACCGCAGCAGATTTCAGTCGATGTAGATTGTAGGAGATCACCGCAGCAGATTTCAGTCGATGTAGATTGTAGTAGATCACCGCAGCAGATTTCAGTCGATGTAGATTGTAGGAGATCACCGCAGCAGATTTCAGTCGATGTAGATTGTAGTAGATCGCCGCAGCAGATTTCAGTCGATGTAGATTGTAGTAGATCACCACAGCAGATTTCAGTCGATGTAGATTGTAGTAGATCACCGCAGCAGATTTCAGTCGATGCAGATTGGAGTAGATCACCACAGCAGATTTCAGTCGATGTAGATTGTAGTGGATCACCACAGCAGATTTCAGTCGATGTAGATTGTAGTAGATCACCACAGCAGATTTCAGTCGATGTAGATTGTCGTAGATCACCACAGCAGATTTCAGTCGATCTGGATTGTAGGAGATCACCGCAGCAGATTTCAGTCGATGTATATTGTAGTAGATCACCGCAGCAGATTTCAGTCAATGTAGATTGTAGTAGATCACCACAGCAGATTTCAGTCGATCTGGATTGTAGGAGATCACCGCAGCAGATTTCAGTCGATGTAGATTGTAGGAGATCACCGCAGCAGATTTCAGTCGATGTAGATTGTAGTAGATCACCGCAGCAGATTTCAGTCGATGTAGATTGTAGGAGATCACCGCAGCAGATTTCAGTCGATGTAGATTGTAGTAGATCACCACAGCAGATTTCAGTCGATGTAGATTGTAGTAGATCACCACAGCAGATTTCAGTCGATGTAGATTGTAGTAGATCACCGCAGCAGATTTCAGTCGATGTAGATTGTAGTAGATCACCACAGCAGATTTCAGTCGATGTAGATTGTAGTAGATCACCACAGCAGATTTCAGTCGATGTAGATTGTAGTAGATCACCACAGCAGATTTCAGTCGATGTAGATTGTAGTAGATCACCACAGCAGATTTCAGTCGATGTAGATTGTAGTAGATCACCACAGCAGATTTCAGTCGATGTAGATTGTAGTAGATCACCACAGCAGATTTCAGTCGATGTAGATTGTAGTAGATCACCACAGCAGATTTCAGTCGATGTAGATTGTAGGAGATCACCACAGCAGATTTCAGTCGATGTAGATTGTAGTAGATCACCACAGCAGATTTCAGTCGATGTAGATTGTCGGAGATCTCCGCAGCAGATTTCAGTCGATGTAGATTGTAGTAGATCACCACAGCAGATTTCAGTCGATGTAGATTGTAGTAGATCACTGCAGCAGATTTCAGTCGATGTAGATTGTAGTAGATCACCACAGCAGATTTCAGTCGATGTAGATTGTAGTAGATCACCACAGCAGATT
This sequence comes from Eptatretus burgeri, assembly GCF_056783735.1. Taxonomy (NCBI): domain Eukaryota; kingdom Metazoa; phylum Chordata; class Myxini; order Myxiniformes; family Myxinidae; genus Eptatretus; species Eptatretus burgeri. The sequence goes on along the minus strand of NC_140982.1, from coordinate 2,481,033 downwards.
TCAGTCGATCTGGATTGTAGTAGATCACCACAGCAGATTTCAGTCGATGTAGATTGTAGTAGATCACCACAGCAGATTTCAGTCGATCTGGATTGTCGGAGATCTCCGCAGCAGATTTCAGTCGATGTAGATTGTAGTAGATCACCACAGCAGATTTCAGTCGATGTAGATTGTAGTAGATCACCACAGCAGATTTCAGTCGATCTGGATTGTCGGAGATCTCCGCAGCAGATTTCAGTCGATGTAGATTGTAGTAGATCACCACAGCAGATTTCAGTCGATGTAGATTGTAGTAGATCACCACAGCAGATTTCAGTCGATGTAGATTGTAGTAGATCACCACAGCAGATTTCAGTCGATGTAGATTGTAGTAGATCACCACAGCAGATTTCAGTCGATGTAGATTGTAGTAGATCACCACAGCAGATTTCAGTCGATGTAGATTGTAGTAGATCACCACAGCAGATTTCAGTCGATGTAGATTGTAGTAGATCACCACAGCAGATTTCAGTCGATCTGGATTGTAGGAGATCACCACAGCAGATTTCAGTCGATCTGGATTGTCGGAGATCTCCGCAGCAGATTTCAGTCGATGTAGATTGTAGTAGATCACCACAGCAGATTTCAGTCGATGTAGATTGTAGTAGATCACCACAGCAGATTTCAGTCGATCTGGATTGTCGGAGATCTCCACAGCAGATTTCAGTCGATGTATATTGTTGTAGATCACCACAGCAGATTTCAGTCGATGTAGATTGTAGTAGATCACCACAGCAGATTTCAGTCGATGTAGATTGTAGTAGATCACCACAGCAGATTTCAGTCGATGTAGATTGTAGGAGATCACCACAGCAGATTTCAGTCGATGTAGATTGTAGGAGATCACCGCAGCAGATTTCAGTCGATCTGGATTGTAGTAGATCACCACAGCAGATTTCAGTCGATGTAGATTGTAGGAGATCACCGCAGCAGATTTCAGTCGATGTAGATTGTAGGAGATCACCGCAGCAGATTTCAGTCGATCTGGATTGTCGGAGATCACCACAGCAGATTTCAGTCGATGTAGATTGTAGTAGATCACCACAGCAGATTTCAGTCGATGTAGATTGTAGTAGATCACCGCAGCAGATTTCAGTCGATGTAGATTGTAGGAGATCACCGCAGCAGATTTCAGTCGATGTAGATTGTAGTAGATCACCGCAGCAGATTTCAGTCGATGTAGATTGTAGTAGATCACCGCAGCAGATTTCAGTCGATGTAGATTGTAGTAGATCACCACAGCAGATTTCAGTCGATGTAGATTGTAGTAGATCACCGCAGCAGATTTCAGTCGATGCAGATTGGAGTAGATCACCACAGCAGATTTCAGTCGATGTAGATTGTAGTGGATCACCACAGCAGATTTCAGTCGATGTAGATTGTAGTAGATCACCACAGCAGATTTCAGTCGATGTAGATTGTAGTAGATCACCACAGCAGATTTCAGTCGATCTGGATTGTAGGAGATCACCGCAGCAGATTTCAGTCGATGTAGATTGTAGTAGATCACCACAGCAGATTTCAGTCGATGTAGATTGTAGTAGATCACCACAGCAGATTTCAGTCGATGTAGATTGTAGTAGATCACCGCAGCAGATTTCAGTCGATGTAGATTGTAGGAGATCACCGCAGCAGATTTCAGTCGATGTAGATTGTAGTAGATCACCGCAGCAGATTTCAGTCGATGTAGATTGTAGTAGATCACCACAGCAGATTTCAGTCGATGTAGATTGTAGTAGATCACCACAGCAGATTTCAGTCGATGTAGATTGTAGTAGATCACCGCAGCAGATTTCAGTCGATGTAGATTGTAGTAGATCACCACAGCAGATTTCAGTCGATGTAGATTGTAGTAGATCACCACAGCAGATTTCAGTCGATGTAGATTGTAGTAGATCACCACAGCAGATTTCAGTCGATGTAGATTGTAGTAGATCACCACAGCAGATTTCAGTCGATCTGGATTGTACTAGATCACCACAGCAGATTTCAGTCGATGTATATTGTAGTAGATCACCACAGCAGATTTCAGTCGATCTGGATTGTAGGAGATCACCACAGCAGATTTCAGTCGATGTAGATTGTAGGAGATCACCGCAGCAGATTTCAGTCGATGTAGATTGTAGTAGATCACCACAGCAGATTTCAGTCGATGTAGATTGTAGTAGATCACCACAGCAGATTTCAGTCGATCTGGATTGTAGTAGATCACCACAGCAGATTTCAGTCGATGTAGATTGTAGGAGATCACCACAGCAGATTTCAGTCGATGTAGATTGTAGTAGATCACCACAGCAGATTTCAGTCGATCTGGATTGTAGGAGATCACCACAGCAGATTTCACTCGATGTAGATTGTAGGAGATCACCACAGCAGATTTCAGTCGATGTAGATTGTAGGAGATCACCACAGCAGATTTCAGTCGATCTGGATTGTACTAGATCACCACAGCAGATTTCAGTCGATGTATATTGTAGTGGATCACCACAGCAGATTTCAGTCGATCTGGATTGTACTAGATCACCACAGCAGATTTCAGTCGATGTAGATTGTAGTAGATCACCACAGCAGATTTCAGTCGATGTAGATTGTAGTAGATCACCACAGCAGATTTCAGTCGATGTAGATTGTAGTAGATCACCGCAGCAGATTTCAGTCGATGTAGATTGTAGTAGATCACCACAGCAGATTTCAGTCGATGTAGATTGTAGGAGATCACCACAGCAGATTTCAGTCGATGTAGATTGTAGTAGATCACCACAGCAGATTTCAGTCGATGTAGATTGTAGGAGATCACCACAGCAGATTTCAGTCGATGTAGATTGTAGTAGATCACCGCAGCAGATTTCAGTCGATGTAGATTGTAGGAGATCACCACAGCAGATTTCAGTCGATGTAGATTGTAGGAGATCACCGCAGCAGATTTCAGTCGATCTGGATTGTCGGAGATCACCACAGCAGATTTCAGTCGATGTAGATTGTAGTAGATCACCGCAGCAGATTTCAGTCGATGTAGATTGTAGGAGATCACCGCAGCAGATTTCAGTCGATGTAGATTGTAGTAGATCACCGCAGCAGATTTCAGTCGATGTAGATTGTAGGAGATCACCGCAGCAGATTTCAGTCGATGTAGATTGTAGTAGATCGCCGCAGCAGATTTCAGTCGATGCAGATTGTAGTAGATCACCACAGCAGATTTCAGTCGATGTAGATTGTAGTAGATCACCGCAGCAGATTTCAGTCGATCTGGATTGTCGGAGATCACCACAGCAGATTTCAGTCGATGTAGATTGTAGTAGATCACCACAGCAGATTTCAGTCGATGTAGATTGTAGTAGATCACCGCAGCAGATTTCAGTCGATGTAGATTGTAGGAGATCACCGCAGCAGATTTCAGTCGATGTAGATTGTAGTAGATCACCGCAGCAGATTTCAGTCGATGTAGATTGTAGGAGATCACCGCAGCAGATTTCAGTCGATGTAGATTGTAGTAGATCGCCGCAGCAGATTTCAGTCGATGTAGATTGTAGTAGATCACCACAGCAGATTTCAGTCGATGTAGATTGTAGTAGATCACCGCAGCAGATTTCAGTCGATGCAGATTGGAGTAGATCACCACAGCAGATTTCAGTCGATGTAGATTGTAGTGGATCACCACAGCAGATTTCAGTCGATGTAGATTGTAGTAGATCACCACAGCAGATTTCAGTCGATGTAGATTGTCGTAGATCACCACAGCAGATTTCAGTCGATGTAGATTGTAGGAGATCACCGCAGCAGATTTCAGTCGATGTAGATTGTAGTAGATCGCCGCAGCAGATTTCAGTCGATGTAGATTGTAGTAGATCACCACAGCAGATTTCAGTCGATGCAGATTGTAGGAGATCACCGCAGCAGATTTCAGTCGATGTAGATTGTAGTAGATCATCACAGCAGATTTCAGTCGATGTAGATTGTAGTAGATCACTGCAGCAGATTTCAGTCGATGTAGATTGTAGGAGATCACCACAGCAGATTTCAGTCGATGTAGATTGTAGTAGATCATCACAGCAGATTTCAGTCGATGTAGATTGTAGTAGATCACTGCAGCAGATTTCAGTCGATGTAGATTGTAGTAGATCACCACAGCAGATTTCAGTCGATGTATATTGTAGTGGATCACCACAGCAGATTTCAGTCGATCTGGATTGTAGGAGATCACCACAGCAGATTTCAGTCGATGTAGATTGTAGGAGATCACCACAGCAGATTTCATTCGATCTGGATTGTCGGAGATCACCACAGCAGATTTCAGTCGATGTAGATTGTAGTAGATCACCGCAGCAGATTTCAGTCGATGTAGATTGTAGTAGATCACCACAGCAGATTTCAGTCGATGTAGATTGTAGTAGATCACCACAGCAGATTTCAGTCGATGTAGATTGTAGTAGATCACTGCAGCAGATTTCAGTCGATGTAGATTGTAGTAGATCACCACAGCAGATTTCAGTCGATCTGGATTGTCGGAGATCTCCGCAGCAGATTTCAGTCGATGTAGATTGTAGTAGATCACCACAGCAGATTTCAGTCGATGTAGATTGTAGTAGATCACCACAGCAGATTTCAGTCGATGTAGATTGTAGTAGATCACCACAGCAGATTTCAGTCGATGTAGATTGTAGTAGATCACCACAGCAGATTTCAGTCGATGTAGATTGTAGTAGATCACCACAGCAGATTTCAGTCGATGTAGATTGTAGTAGATCACCACAGCAGATTTCAGTCGATGTAGATTGTAGTAGATCACCACAGCAGATTTCAGTCGATCTGGATTGTAGGAGATCACCACAGCAGATTTCAGTCGATCTGGATTGTAGGAGATCACCACAGCAGATTTCAGTCGATGTAGATTGTAGTAGATCACCACAGCAGATTTCAGTCGATGTAGATTGTAGTAGATCACCACAGCAGATTTCAGTCGATCTGGATTGTCGGAGATCACCACAGCAGATTTCAGTCGATGTAGATTGTAGTAGATCACCACAGCAGATTTCAGTCGATGTAGATTGTAGTAGATCACCGCAGCAGATTTCAGTCGATGTAGATTGTAGTAGATCACCACAGCAGATTTCAGTCGATGTAGATTGTAGTAGATCACCACAGCAGATTTCAGTCGATGTAGATTGTAGGAGATCACCACAGCAGATTTCAGTCGATGTAGATTGTAGGAGATCACCGCAGCAGATTTCAGTCGATCTGGATTGTAGTAGATCACCACAGCAGATTTCAGTCGATGTAGATTGTAGTAGATCACCACAGCAGATTTCAGTCGATGTAGATTGTAGGAGATCACCACAGCAGATTTCAGTCGATGTAGATTGTAGTAGATCACCACAGCAGATTTCAGTCGATGTAGATTGTAGTAGATCACCACAGCAGATTTCAGTCGATGTAGATTGTAGTAGATCACCACAGCAGATTTCAGTCGATCTGGATTGTAGGAGATCACCACAGCAGATTTCAGTCAATGTAGATTGTAGTAGATCACCGCAGCAGATTTCAGTCAATGTAGATTGTAGTAGATCACCACAGCAGATTTCAGTCGATCTGGATTGTCGGAGATCACCACAGCAGATTTCAGTCGATGTAGATTGTAGTAGATCACCACAGCAGATTTCAGTCGATGTAGATTGTAGTAGATCACCACAGCAGATTTCAGTCGATGTAGATTGTAGTAGATCACCGCAGCAGATTTCAGTCGATGTAGATTGTAGGAGATCACCGCAGCAGATTTCAGTCGATGTAGATTGTAGTAGATCACCACAGCAGATTTCAGTCGATGTAGATTGTAGTAGATCACCACAGCAGATTTCAGTCGATGTAGATTGTAGGAGATCACCACAGCAGATTTCAGTCGATGTAGATTGTAGGAGATCACCGCAGCAGATTTCAGTCGATGTAGATTGTAGTAGATCACCACAGCAGATTTCAGTCGATGTAGATTGTAGGAGATCACCACAGCAGATTTCAGTCGATGTAGATTGTAGTAGATCACCACAGCAGATTTCAGTCGATGTAGATTGTAGTAGATCACCACAGCAGATTTCAGTCGATGTAGATTGTAGTAGATCACCGCAGCAGATTTCAGTCGATCTGGATTGTAGTAGATCACCACAGCAGATTTCAGTCGATGTAGATTGTAGTAGATCACCACAGCAGATTTCAGTCGATGTAGATTGTAGTAGATCACCGCAGCAGATTTCAGTCGATCTGGATTGTAGTAGATCACCACAGCAGATTTCAGTCGATGTAGATTGTAGTAGATCACCACAGCAGATTTCAGTCGATGTAGATTGTAGTAGATCACCGCAGCAGATTTCAGTCGATGTAGATTGTAGTAGATCACCGCAGCAGATTTCAGTCGATGTAGATTGTAGTAGATCACCACAGCAGATTTCAGTCGATGTAGATTGTAGTAGATCACCGCAGCAGATTTCAGTCGATGTAGATTGTAGTAGATCACCACAGCAGATTTCAGTCGATGTAGATTGTAGTAGATCACCGCAGCAGATTTCAGTCGATGCAGATTGTAGTAGATCTCCACAACAAATTTCAGTCGATGTAGATTGTAGTGGTTCACTTCAGCAGATTTCAGTCGATGTAGATTGTAGTAGATCACCACAGCAGATTTCAGTCGATGTAGATTGTAGTAGATCACCACAGCAGATTTCAGTCGATGTAGATTGTAGTAGATCACCACAGCAGATTTCAGTCGATGTAGATTGTAGTAGATCACCACAGCAGATTTCAGTCGATGTAGATTGTAGTAGATCACCACAGCAGATTTCAGTCGATGTAGATTGTAGTAGATCACCGCAGCAGATTTCAGTCGATGTAGATTGTAGGAGATCACCACAGCAGATTTCAGTCGATGTAGATTGTAGGAGATCACCGCAGCAGATTTCAGTCGATGTAGATTGTAGTAGATCACCACAGCAGATTTCAGTCGATCTGGATTGTAGTAGATCACCACAGCAGATTTCAGTCGATGTAGATTGTAGGAGATCACCACAGCAGATTTCAGTCGATGTAGATTGTAGTAGATCACCACAGCAGATTTCAGTCGATGTAGATTGTAGTAGATCACTACAGCAGATTTCAGTCAATGTTGATTGTCGTAGATCACCGCAGCAGATTTCAGTCGATGTAGATTGTAGGAGATCACCACAGCAGATTTCAGTCGATGTAGATTGTAGTAGATCACCGCAGCAGATTTCAGTCGATGTAGATTGTAGTAGATCACCACAGCAGATTTCAGTCGATGTAGATTGTAGTAGATCACCACAGCAGATTTCAGTCGATGTAGATTGTAGTAGATCACCACAGCAGATTTCAGTCGATGTAGATTGTAGTAGATCACCACAGCAGATTTCAGTCGATGTAGATTGTAGTAGATCACCACAGCAGATTTCAGTCGATGTAGATTGTAGTAGATCACCACAGCAGATTTCAGTCGATGTAGATTGTAGTAGATCACCACAGCAGATTTCAGTCGATGTAGATTGTAGTAGATCACCACAGCAGATTTCAGTCGATCTGGATTGTACTAGATCACCACAGCAGATTTCAGTCGATGTAGATTGTAGTAGATCACCACAGCAGATTTCAGTCGATGTAGATTGTAGTAGATCACCACAGCAGATTTCAGTCGATCTGGATTGTAGTAGATCACCACAGCAGATTTCAGTCGATGTAGATTGTAGTAGATCACCACAGCAGATTTCAGTCGATGTAGATTGTAGTAGATCACCACAGCAGATTTCAGTCGATCTGGATTGTAGTAGATCACCACAGCAGATTTCAGTCGATGTAGATTGTAGTAGATCACCACAGCAGATTTCAGTCGATCTGGATTGTAGTAGATCACCACAGCAGATTTCAGTCGATGTAGATTGTAGTAGATCACCACAGCAGATTTCAGTCGATGTAGATTGTAGTAGATCACCACAGCAGATTTCAGTCGATGTAGATTGTAGGAGATCACCACAGCAGATTTCAGTCGATGTAGATTGTAGTAGATCACCACAGCAGATTTCAGTCGATGTAGATTGTAGTAGATCACCACAGCAGATTTCAGTCGATGTAGATTGTAGTAGATCACCACAGCAGATTTCAGTCGATGTAGATTGTAGGAGATCACCGCAGCAGATTTCAGTCGATGTAGATTGTAGTGGATCACCACAGCAGATTTCAGTCGATGTAGATTGTAGGAGATCACCACAGCAGATTTCAGTCGATCTGGATTGTCGGAGATCTCCGCAGCAGATTTCAGTCGATGTAGATTGTAGTAGATCACCACAGCAGATTTCAGTCGATGTAGATTGTAGTAGATCACCACAGCAGATTTCAGTCGATCTGGATTGTAGTAGATCACCACAGCAGATTTCAGTCGATGTAGATTGTAGTAGATCACCACAGCAGATTTCAGTCGATGTAGATTGTAGTAGATCACCACAGCAGATTTCAGTCGATGTAGATTGTAGTAGATCACCACAGCAGATTTCAGTCGATGTAGATTGTAGTAGATCACCACAGCAGATTTCAGTCGATGTAGATTGTAGTAGATCACCACAGCAGATTTCAGTCGATGTAGATTGTAGTAGATCACCACAGCAGATTTCAGTCGATGTAGATTGTAGTAGATCACCACAGCAGATTTCAGTCGATCTGGATTGTAGGAGATCACCACAGCAGATTTCAGTCGATGTAGATTGTAGTAGATCACCACAGCAGATTTCAGTCGATCTGGATTGTAGTAGATCACCACAGCAGATTTCAGTCGATGTAGATTGTAGTAGATCACCACAGCAGATTTCAGTCGATGTAGATTGTAGTAGATCACCGCAGCAGATTTCAGTCGATGTAGATTGTAGTAGATCACCACAGCAGATTTCAGTCGATGTAGATTGTAGTAGATCACCACAGCAGATTTCAGTCGATGTAGATTGTAGTAGATCACCACAGCAGATTTCAGTTGATGTTGATTGTAGTAGATCACCACAGCAGATTTCCACGCGACCTGTCAGACGATGATTGGTGGGTGACATTGACTGGCTGGCAGCACTGCACGGTATCTGTTTCCCGATAAAATCCAGCAAAGACTGCCAGCACTGCACACCACACCATCCCACAAGGACTGCCAGCACTGCACACCACACCATCCCACAACGACTGGCAGCACTGCACACCCCACCATCCAAGGACTGGCAGCACTGCACATTCCACCATCCCACAAGGACTGGCAGGTCATGGAAAATGACACAGTCCAATGTACAATCATGGAAAGATCATGGAAAATTAGACACAAACATTTCGAGGAGGGAAGACGAGGGAACTCCCTCAAACAAACTCGACACTGCCTTGCGATCATCCACTTATTGCATATGCGTATGCTGAACATGAACTATTGTAACAACTCCTGTAACCTTTCCCAATTAATCCCAAAGCCATATCCATAACAATATGATCCTCAGGATGGTGGATGTGCTCATTCTGAGGAAGAAAAAGCATCAGCAGAGATTGAAGTAAATATTGGAAAGAGTTAAGGAAGTGCACCGTCCGAGTTCACCATTTATACCGACGATGATCCAGTGTAAAATCGACAATCAATCAATTCAGAAAGATGTTTTTTTTATTTGGATGATGTCGCACACATGAATACAGGAAACAAGCAATATTTGAAGAATGATGCAGTAATTTGAAAAGGAAGAGAGGAAAAAGGATCAGATATGGAAGCCAGGAAATGGGACCGACAACCTGAGATTTGGGTTGACAGGAAAAGTATGAAGGGTGTGGGTATTTTTGTGCGTCTGGGAAGATGAGCAAGGCAGGATTACATAAAATTATAAAGTAGAGATGGAGGTGAACAAGAGAATTCAACATGTGGATAGATATCGGGGGCAACGGTTCGGAGGAAAATTGGAGATGCTACTTCTTTTTCTTCTTAAGTTGGTTCTTGGCCACACCATAGGAGATACACTGCACAAGAAAACTTCCGAAGGGGGCATAGGAACAAAACTGGAAGCACAGGTGCTGGCAGACTTGTATGGTGTAGAGATGATGGCACCGACATTGAAACAGTAGCAAAGACTGCTGGTGTACGATAGCAATTGGGTCAGAGACACGGGTGGCACAAAACGAGTAGACAGAAGTGATCTTAATGAAAAGAGATCAGAATCAAGTAACATCCAACAAGGAGAGTGAGAGAGATTGGATTTGGAAGATTATGTTGAAAGGATAGTGGAAGACAGGCAAGCAAAAACACAGAGGAATAGGTGGTATATCTAATGCGATACAAAGGAAAGGGAGGGTGAGAATTTACTGGAAAGACAAAGGAGATTGAGGGTAATACTACATGGAGAAAGGGAAGCCTGGTGAAGATGATTGAGAAACAAAGATGATGTGAAGAATGATGGAGAACAGTCTTTGTGTTGGTGATGAAAGATAAAGGTGATGTCATGCAGAGGGGGAGGGATGAAGACAGAATGTTGATGCAACAAAAATCTAACATGAGTGCAATATCCTTGGATGCATTTCCAGTGCATCAGGCATTTCTTTATCACCCTTTACAACTTCAAAACAGGACTTGACGAACTTTCTCCACAAGTAATCTGACATTTGGAGGATCAGTTTGCACAATGAGCAGCCACATATCATTCTGAAGGGATGAAGCAATGATGCTAATGAATTGGAATCACCTCCTAAAAGAGACATGTGATCACACGGCGGATGATTGGGTCAAATAAATAACCTCACCCAAAGTTTGGGAAATCCTTCATTGCACTTTGTAGAAATACGCTTGAATACAGGTTGTATGGCTATTCTATATCCATTCACGTTTTGGAATAAAATATGGGTGGAAGAAAATTTGTCTCTGTTCATCTGTCCATTCTTCCTATATATTTTGGTATTACAAAGTCGAGGCTCATGGTAAAGCAAGGCGACAGAGGGAAGAAGGTAAAGCACTGAGTGGGAAGTGAGACAACAAGTGGACTCAACAAGGGGATGAATGAACTGGATGGGGAGAAGAGAGAAGAGAACAAAGAAACCCACAAAGAGCTGCAGAGGGCTGGAGAAGCTCAATAAGGTTAGAAAATATCATAGGTAGTGTGTTGGGCGTTGAGGGGGTTGCTGCAAGTAATGTATGTGACCTGGGATTAAGAGGGATGTCAAGAAGAAATAGCAGTGGCAGCAAGACCTGAGGAGAGGTGGTAGCTGTCACAAACCTGTCTGTGACAAGAATAGCACAGGCCCTGTCATTTTGCTACTTTGTGAGAGAGGGTAATGATGTTGAAAGCTTGGATTTCCATGGCATTCAGAAGATGCAGGTGAAGCACAGGTACCAGTCCATATGGAAGAGCAGTAGAATAATCCATCGAGCTTCAGACAAAGGCGTTGTAAGTTGAGTGAAGTTCGCATATATTCAGGAACGACTCGGAATGACAAAGGATGCCCAGTCTGTAGCTGGCTTTGGCAGCCAGCGACGACATATGGTCTACCCAGCAGAGGTTTTAGTTGATGGTGAGGCTTAGAAGCTTGAGATACTGAACTTCTTCTAGTGATTGATTGTGGAAATGGACAGGTCAGCTTGCTTGGCAATTCTTCAGGAAAAACAGGATTAGAATGTGATACTTGCCTTGTTTGAAAGACCTGTTCGCAGTAGAAGATTGGTATCCGATCCTTTTTCAGGTCAGCAGAGCTGGATCACCACTGCTGACGACCTGTTGGCGGGATGCGGAATTGACCGAGAGAAAAATATTGCTTTCCGGAGCATTTGAGGTCATTAATGAATACAAGGAACCTGACTGGGGCCAAGACGATGCCTATTGGGAGAGGAGATGAGAGGATTCTGTTGAGAGCTACCTACAAGCTGGCTGAACACATGGAGGAGTCGGTGAGCCAGGAACAAATACGGAATATGTCCAGAGACGTAGCCCCTGACCTTTGGAATATCAGGATCCACAAATTCGACAGAAAAAGAAAATATCGATAGAAAACACAAATCACCTTTTAATTGAGTGTTTGTGATCAATTCCTATTCATTTATTCCTTCATCATAAGCTATACAAGTTGCAACGGATTATATAGGAATAATTATTTTGGGTAGTTCACTACGTATTTTAAGACAATCATCGGGGAAAAAGTTAAATATAATTCACAAAATTCGACACCAGCTTTGACAACAGAATCCAAACAACATTCAATGAAAACATTTGATTTTCTGAAGAACTAAAACAGTCCTCTTCAGAGCACCTTAGGGAAAAAAATAAAATTAACAACACAGCATTTCTTTAGCTTACGTACCACTCCATGTTCACCGTGCGAGCCTTGTATCCATCGCGTTTCACGGATGGTTTACCTATCTTCTGTTCATGTTCTCGCACGTTTCAACAAACCAAAACTTCCAGGTACCTTATTGAGACTAAGTACATTTTTTTAGCAGCTGTACATATAAACATCTTTGGCATACAAGTATCGACATAAAATTTTCTTTCAACTTCATCATCACACTTCACATGTTCAAACAGGCATCATCACATTCCGTATTTCCTTTTTAACCTGCAATTTAAGGGTGCATCAAATTTGACTCGCACTTCATGTAGAAAAGGCAGCGTAATGTATGTACCGTAGATAAATAATTTGAGGGAATTTGTCTTTTTAGGGTTGGTCAACAAAAGCTTCCTTTTTTTTTTGTCCTTTTATAATTATCATGAGGTTCTTGCTGCTAATGCATGTGCTGAAAAGCAAGATGACAGCAAGTAAGTTCAGATAAGAACGACGCTGCTTCAAAGAATAATTACAAACTTTCACTCAAACCGAAACATACCAACTTCTTGATATTTAAAGTTGATTTGCTGCATAGTATGCTGATGACTAACTGTCAGGAGGACATCTGTATCGAAGAGCACACCTTGGGAACAAACGTTTTTTGATTAATTAGGCTGCTCAGAATGATGTCCCGCGTTGCTAAAGGCCCTGTCACACCTTGACGTTTTAGCCAGCGTATGGCAAGGTCTCAAAATGTATGTAAAACGCTGGCGTACACTGTTCCGTTGGCCGCTTGAATTAATACACACCAGGAGGTTGACTCAGCCTGTCATCCTTCCGAGGTCGGCGAAGTGAGTACCAGTGTACTGGACCCGGTGTATGCCATGGTTAAAATAGGTGTACGATATCCCTGTGTCGTAAGAGGCGACCAGGATTGTGTCAGGAAGGGCATCCAGTGTAAAACCTGTGCCAAGTCACTATGCGGATCATACGGATGATCCGCTGTGGCGACCCCTCACGGGAGCAGCCAAAAGAAGAAGAAGTACGCTAAACATTATCTCGACGTGTTTCGACTGATGAGTAACTTACAAGTAACGTGTGTCGACGTGTGTCAACGATCGCGTAACGTGCCTACAACGTATGGCCAGCATTATGCGGAACGTGTGAGTCATACGCTGGCATACATCGAAAAATTTAAAGCATGCAAAATTTGTCTAACAGCTCGGCGTACTACAACGAATGCCAGCGTACAACAACGTACGCCAGCGTACTACGACGTATGCCAGCATATTACGACGTATGCCAGCGTGCTCTTAAAGTATACAAACTTACCCATAACGTATTCGACGTGTGCCAGCGTTTTTGCCAAATTTTGCATCCGTCAGGCATACGCTGGCTAAATCGTCAAGGTGTGACAGGGCCTTAATGTACACGACTTAAAGCGTAGTGAAGGCACATGACAATTTCCATCTCAATGGGACAAATACATGTTCAACGTTGTGGAACACCGTGAAAGGTTATTCAGTTTTTGTACGATATTAACAAGCTTCATTGCAGGTAGAAACAAAAGTTCAGGTCAAATTTGTAGCAGCCATATATGTTTCACTTTTGTTACTTCTTGCTTTATACACAATATCCATTACATTCTCACATTTTACTTATTAGGATTTCACAAAGTTTTTAACGGCAACACATAAAAGCAAGCTGCCATATGCATTCTGATTCAACCGTCAGGCTCAGTGACGTCTCGATTGATGGCAAGTACCTCTGCACTGATCAATTTAGCAGATATCATGGCCACCATTAACTTCTGATAACATGCGTTCCTAGTGTGTCATAAAGCTTTAAACAATCACCTGATTTTGTTCAAATTTGTTTTAGCAAATATCGTTGCCCTTGTAAACTTCATGTGAGCAAACAATTTCCATTCTGAAGTTGTCCTCAGGAAAAGACCAACACAATGTAAGCTCCAAAGACAAACTACAACTGCCGTCCCACGACAATAACGTATTGTAATGCGATACAAAAACTCAAAAAAATGAAGAAATTATTTCAGCACTTTGTAATCAGGTGTACGAGGCATGTCCATCCGTTGCTTCGCTGACGGGTTTAATCAAAAGAGAGCATGTTTTACTTGCATGTCTATCTGCAAGTGTGAAGGAGGATGTAAAAAAAGTAAAGTACACAAAAAAAGGTATGTTTTATAACATCTAATTGTTGTTGGCGTGGATGTGGTTGTGTGCTCCTCCCATGTCCTTGTAATGGGTACCTGCTGTTGTACAACAATAATTGTTACCGGTGGAATCGCTACGTGAAAGCTCGAGGTCCTGCTTCTTCTTCATCCTCAATCCCGACACATGGGCTTTTTTATTTTTTTTTTTAAAAAGGCAAGTTTGTGATTAAAGGAAGAAATTTTTATTCCAAGTAAATCGATTAGCTTTCCAAAGGTACCATTTGTATTACTGTACGAGAGCAGGACCATTTTAAAATAAAGCGTTACGGACGGAGAAACTCGGCTCCTTTTACACATAGATGTAAAAATATATGGAGGAGCACAGAATCGAATAATTCCTCATAAGATGGTATGTGAAGAGTATGGTTTAACATTACATGTCTTAAGTCCTTTAGGCCTGTTTTGCAAAGGAACCAATCTGACTCATGTAGTTAAGCAAAGACAGTGACTTCAAATGATATACCGTGTGTGTGTGTGTGTGTGTGTGCGCACGCACCAGAAGTTTCCACAGTGACCTGCTTCTGGCTGTCAAAATAATTGTTTTTCCAGTTTTTTTTTTAACCGTAAACCTTTGGACACAAAATGACACTCGGTGCAATTGTTCAATTTTTTTCTTCTATTGTCTCACCTACATATGGCGAGACAAAGGGAGCACGGCCACAGACATGCAACTGGCTTTGCTGCTCACATGGGTTAAGGCCCAAGCATTACTTTTTTCCAACACAACAAACACAAGTGCTACAATATAAAATTGATTTGACTCTTCAATAAGCAAATACATACTAAATTTGAAAAATAGCTTAAACTAAACTAGATCAAAGTAGGAGCAACTGTTCAGCCGAGAGGCATTTTGCTGCAGAAACGTCTCCTGGGATAACAAGACCAATCTTAACACCCAGGTATCACTAAATATAAAGCAACAGCATGGTGGAATGCACCTTGCTGGATTATACTACAAGCAGTATAAATATCTACTAAATATTCAAGATTTCAATGGACATGTTACTCTCATGTGATAATGAAGGTTTGAGGTTTGAGCAAAACCCTTCCCACAAGCAGTGCACACGTATGGTCTCTCTCCTGTATGCCTCCGCATATGCCTCTTTAACTGCGATGAGTCTGAAAATGCCTTTTTACATGTTGTGCAGACATACGGCTTCTGTCCTGTGTGTGTTGTTATGTGTCGTCTAAGTTTTGACGAGTCGGGAAATGCCTTCGTGCAAGAAGTGCAGTGATACGGCTTTATTCCTGCATGCATCCTCAAATGTGTGTGGAGATTAGAGGAGCAAGAAAATGTCCTCCCGCAGATGGTGCACTCATACGGCCTTTCTCCAGTGTGAATTCGCATGTGTTTACGTAATGTGGATGATAAACCGAATGCTTTTCCACAAGCAGTGCACTCGTACGGCCTTTCTCCCGTATGTATCCTCATGTGCCGATGAATGCTTCTTGCATCGGCAAACAACTTCCCACAGGAAGGACATTTATGGGATTCCTCCGTGGCATGGACCCTCACGTGAGCCTGAAGTAATGACAATTGACTAAATGCATGGCCACAGTTGGAGCACTTATACAGCCTTCCCGCCGTGTGAACCTCCATGTGCTTACGCAAAGCAGAAGACGATATAAACGCCCTTTCACAAGTACTGCAAGTATAAGGCTTCTCCCCGGTGTGTGTTGACATGTGCACACAAACGTAAGATGACCGTGTGCATCCTTTGCCGCAGGAAGGGCAATCATATGGCTTCTCTCCAGTATGAACTTTTATATGCTTATGCAAATTTCCCTTATATTCTGAACTGTATGGACAATTGCTGCATTTATACTTCTTGCGCCTCAAGTTCTGATGATGTTCTTCCCGATGTTGCTTGAGAGAGGCTGCAGTGAGAAATTCCTCATGGCAACTTGTACAGCAATGTTCCCCGTCAGGGTAATTTTGTTTTCCTGCAAAGAACACACAGAAGGGAAGATGAGATGTTAAATCCTCTCACTTGAAGTTGGTGCCACATTTAATGTCAGAATGAATAACTCACATAAATAACAGGATTGTTGAATGTCAGAGACGACAACTTCAATTTTAAAACTAGAACTGCCATTTTATAACTGCTGGCAGTGATGACCGGGAGCCAAGATGTCCGGCTTTGACACAACATGGGATTGATGAGTTACGGACCGGGTAACACGAAGTGTTCAATCTATTTATTACCTCCGCAAGATGACCATTTTTTCCGGGGGACATCGTCGGTATCAATTGAATTGGTATTTAAATCACCTGAACACGAAGTAATAAATGTTGGCACCATAGGTCCACAGAGTAAACCGGAAATCCCCCGAATCATTGCAAAGCCCCACACGTCTCTTTACGATGTGGGATTGATGAGATGTGGACTGAGTAAAGTGCCACATTCAATCTATTTATGACATACGCAGCTCACCCTTTTTCCTGAATATATAGTATCAATTGAAATGCCACTCGCATTCCCTCAAACCTATTCAGGTGCAGCCAAAGTGAGCCCAAAATTTTTTTTAAAAAAAGTTCTCAGATTCAAACAATTAAATAATTCTGGCTGCCAGACCATGAGGCTGATCGGGTTGAAATTTCAAACATACATTCCCCATGTCTGCTTGATCATAATTGTGAAGTTTCACATTGATTGATGAAGTGGTTCCAGAGAAAACATTATTTAATATTCGCCTTCAATCCAATATGGCTGCCAAACCATATGACCGAGGTCAAAAAAGTTTGAACTTTTTCTTTCTCATGGATAGGCGGTCATATCTAAAATTTTGCTTCAATCTGTTGAGCTATTCTGGAGGAGGGTTTAAAAAAAAAACCCAAAAAACAATATGGCTGCCAAATCACATGAGCAATGACGTCATAAATTTACATTTTGCCTCGAATTGGGTAAGGGATCAAGCTTGTGAAGTTTTGGATCAGATAAGATGTGTTTTTCTATCCAATGTGACATGACATCATTTTTACCCTATATGCAGCCATCATGTTTGAGTTAGATGATACTTGTGAAGTTTTGCTTCGATAGAACAAGCGGTTCCAGAGAAAACATGACAACATTTTCCTTCAATCCAAAATGCCTGTTCTAAGTCATGGCATGGTTGAGCAGGCCAAAAAAAAAAAAAACACGGCAAGGTAACCCAGGAAATGCCTAAAGACCCCACCGAGAGCGAGATGGCAGAGGGTGAGCCTGATAAAGGATATAATTAAACAAGGCCGTTCATTATCTTCAGAAGGGGTGTTTTAATTAACCCAAACACCCAATTATCATTCATGCACTTCCTTCGAGTTCCCTTGGGTATTCATGCAAAGTTTCAGGCTGCTAGGTTTTATAGTTTTGGAGTTATAGAGGAGACTCACACATTGACATTTATTAGTTTAGATTTATTAGAGTCTCATCTCTCCGTTCCCATACAACTTTATTTAACCATTTTAATTGTAAAGTAATGTTTTACCGTTTTCCTGCCTTCCCGCATGAACATCATCAGTTTCGGTTACGTTTGGCTGATCCTTGGGGAATCTCAGTACTAAGTGAACGCAGTAACTATAAACGCCGTTTCAGGTATCCGCAGAGTCTAAGACCATCCGGTTTAGAGTGGTCTGTGTAAATGTTGTAGATTCGGCGGTGGTGGATTCGCACCCTACTCTTGACAGCCAAATGTTGTAGATTCGGCCGGCGTCACTTAACAGCACCGCCGTCTCCAGGGTTATAACGCCGGCTAGTTCGGCACAGGCCTCGGGTCACGCGCCTCGGATTGCGATACCAAAGTACACCTGGGCCTTACCAGTTGGGGAAATAGACCCCGGCTCCAGACTGGGTTTGTCAGAGACCGAGCAAAGTCTGCCAGTCCATAGCCCTTTTGGTTTTAAATACAAATCGAGCAGATTGTTCCTCAGCGTGGCACGAATAGATTCAAAGCGGCAAATTTCACATGAATCATCCAGATTTATTGGGGACACATCGGGGAAACACAACACAAGCAAAGCATTCACGAACGTTATCATTCATCTATAACCCGCTCTTAACTAGGGAGCTACGGATATGGGTTTCGAAGCGGGCGCTTGCGAAATAAACCCTTATACAACATGCAGACAAGACACGGAGTACTTGGTGATGCCTCATGGAATAGGGGAAAGTGTCAAAGGCACGAATGCAGCTCGTGAGAAGCCGATGTCAACAGATTCGAGCGCCCAAGCTCGAGCATGCAGCGTGGCAAGATGGCGGCGACACACTCCTTTTGTCGCACCGCCAACACACGCAGCCTCGGCACGTCTGGCCCCCGTTAGGTCGACGGCACAAGAGCGAAAGATCCACAGTGTGCTCCAGCTGGTTTTTCACAAGGTCCAGCATACAAATCCAGGCCTGGCCTGCTCACCAGATCAGGCCAAATCTGGGTGTTGGGCTCTGCAGGCGGATCGACGGGATGGAAAGACGTGTTGAGCCGTGCCGGGAGCAAAGACAGTCAGAGGCTCCGTGGTTGGATTCAGGATGAACCTGGGGACGACCTGCACGCTGGGTCCATCGCCGAGGAGGAACAGCCGTCAAGTCACTCCTCATCAAGCAGATCGCAGACTCGACACTGGGCAGTTGCTCTCGAAGCAGATCGCAGACTCGACACTCGCCGTTTTTTCCTTGCCTTCCCGGGGTTCGCTCTTCTGGAAAGCCTCCGGGGATACGTGATTGGTCCATCCCTCGAGTCCGCAGCCGCTCTCCACCAATGGGCTGCCGACACGTCTCGCTGACCGACACTCTCAGAGCGATGGGCGGGGGCAAGTTAGAAGGGGGGAAGGAAAAAGAAGCAAGGCACCTCTCGGTACACCACCACTGGACGAACACTGGACAGCCTGCTACACCTCCCGACACACATGTAATGTCCGATTACCAAACAACCTGGCTAAACATGCATTTAAGGGGGGATCTGGGCTCATCCTATATTTAATAACCCATGAAGGGCCCATTTCCGCAACATTAAGAGCTCTTCTGAGACAACAATTTGTGTATAAATTGTATAAAACTTTTTCAGAAAGGTGTATTTGCACTGAACGCAAGGTTTTAGTTTCCTTATGCATCAGTCAACTCGTACAAGAAACTCATAACACGAGTGAGTTTACGAGATCTTGTCGCCGGAAACCCACCCATAACAGCAACAGATCAATTGTCAACAAATAGTGGTGATACCGTACATGCAGCACTTCTGACACTGCGAGCAGTGTCCTCCAGGAGTACCATGTTAACGTCACTCAGAAGCCACAAGCATCCCTACACATGCAGCTGTCAAACCCAAAGGGCCGTTTGAGAAAATGTGACAAGGAATGTCATCTACAGAGTGAGTCATAAATACCAAGACAATTCATCTGAATTTCTAAAATTGTCATTGAATTCTACCACCAATTATTTTTGAGGTCAAGATAGACCAAAGGTTAACAACTTCGGTGAACTTCAAAGAATCCTCCATTTTCATCTGATTTACTTGCACTTTGAAGATGATTTGCAAATCAAATAACTGAATTCAACGCACAAGTACTTTTCAGGTCATCATAGGCGAAAAGGTCAAAAGGTGAAAAAGTCGACACAGGCCAAATTTCCAAAATTGTCAATTTTCATCCGATTGACTTGAAATTTGAAGAAAATTTGCATACCAGGTCATTGAATTCAACCACCAGTTATCGAATTCAAAGGACGGAGGAGCTCCTTGGGAGCCAACGGCCATCCATATCTAGTGCCCAACTGTGTCTGCGGACGTCCTCCTGCAGTTGGGTTACTTCTTATTAGGAGGTTGGTGGCAGGATTTGCACTCCGGCCTTCATTCCGCAAAACACAAAAACTCAAAAAAATCTGAAAACCCACTCCGTGGGAGTACCTCCTTTCCGCCGCAGAGAAAGATCCACTTTCCGCCGGTACTCCAAGGGCCTCCGTCTGGCCATCCCCCAGACAGATGCCAGGCCCATCTCCATCTCCTTGAGATGCCGATCAACCTGCTGCAACCACGAAGCATGTGGTCGGCCCATGAGCCTCCTCCACTCACGAGACTCTCGCTGAGAGAATCTGGTGAGCAGGATCAGCGTCAGGAAAACGAGCCACATGTCCATACAGCCGCAGCAGGTGACAAATCTCATTTGAGTCTCTCTCAGCAACCGCTCGTTGGACACAAAGTCTGACCAGCGATAGCCAAGGATTCTCCGAAGAGATCTGGTACCAAAAGAATCAAGTCTCCGTCTCAGATCCTTGGTCAGAGTCCAAGTCTCACATCCATCGAGCAAGACTGGAAGCACGAAGGACCTGAAGACTCGGACTTTTGTCCTCCCGCACAGGTACCGGCAACGCCACACTCAATTATCCAGTGAATCCACCAGGCCCGACCCAGACGTCCATTGACCTCTGACTCACAGCCAGCAGACAAGAATATCACTGCCAAGGTAAGTGAATCTCTCCACGACCTCAACATCCTCATCACAAACAGGCACAGACAGGACAGCAGCATCAAATATGTCATTAAAAGCCTGGATCTTAGTTTTGACAAAGGAAACCCGTAATCCCAGTGGCTCCGACTCCTCATTCAGCACCTCGAGGGCCCCCAAAAGGATATCTAAAGTCTCCGCAAAGATGACTGCATCACCTGCGAAATCAAGGTCAGTGGCGGAAAGTGGACGCAGCGACGCGCTGCTCTGGCGCATGCTCCCATACCTGACCTGACCAATTAGTTTTTAAGGTCAAATTTGTGTTCTGGATTTCGCAAGTATCATGCTATGCACGACATCTTTCTTGTTTCTTTGTCAATCACCTTCAGGTCACAATATCAAACCGATCGTCACAAAACTTCACCACGTGGTGGAGTTCATCATAAGCAAGAAGCCTATTGTTTTCAAGGTCAAAAGATCAACATAGGTCAAAAGGTCAAAAGATGGCCATCTTCATCGAATTTCTAAAATCCTCAATTTTCATTCGATTGAAGAGAAATTTGAACAGGATTTGCATAGCAGGTCACTGAATTCAACCACCCAATTATTTTTGACGCCAACATAGGCCAAAGGTTGGGGGGCCAAAAGTGTGGGGGCTCCATATTTTAAAATTCCAAGTTTGCAATGCATGTTCGTTCGTGTTCCATCAATCGTCCTTTGATTTATTTATTTATTTTTTAACTTCAGTGCCAATTCACCCCACCTACTTAAATCGACCTCTTTCTAACCCCTCACGTGTTATCCCCTCTCCTTACCCCTCCCATCTTGCCCCTCATCCTACCTCCGCCTTGGCACCTCTTCACTGTCTTCTGCTTCAGTATCAGCTCCTCCTCTGTTGTCCCAAAGTGTGTGGTGTTCTAACATCTGTGAGCTCCATTCAAACCGAACAGATATCTCACTCTCTCTCAATCAGTACACTCATCATCACAAACAAACTCCTTTCTTCCTCTCAGCACATCTCCCCTTCTTCCCAACCCCTCAAATCTTGTACCTCCCCCTGCCCACTCTATTCTTCACCATACCTCTTCCAAGCCTCATCCTTACCCTCTCCTCACTCTCACATCACCCTCCTGCACCTTGGTCGTGCCTGCACTCATCGCCTCCCTCCCTCTCAAAGAAACCTCCACACTCTTCCCCCTTCAAGTTTCCCTCTCACCTTTCTCAAAAACTCCCACCTCACCTTTCTCTCTCAACAATCCCCTCTCACCCTTCTAGCTCCAATCTTCCCCCTCACTCTCCCATCTCAAAGTTCCCCCCCACCAAACATCCACAAAGCTTCCTCCTTCCCCCATCTTCTCTCTTCCATCTCATCACTCCACTGCCTCCAATCCTCAACTGCCCTCTGCCCCCTCTCTTATTACTCCCTGGTATGACAGACCTGAGCCTCGTCCTGGCGGTGGAATTGCTCTCATTAAAGACTAATCCTCACTCACCATGCACTGCCCTCTCTCCACCACACCCTCAGGAACACCTCTGCTATGGCTTCCCCTCTACTCCCACCTCATGTTTATACGTGTGTTGTCCCATCCCCCAAACAGTGATTACACAATTTACATCTCGCTCTCTGAAAACATGGACCAACCTCTAACCTCTCATCCAAACTCTCTCTTCCTCAGATGTGTTGACTTCAATTGTCATTATGCCAGTTGGCTAGGTGTGGGTACCTCTCTCACCTGCCATGGCACTTCAGCAAAAGACTTCTGTGACTCATTGGGACTGACACAATCTATCAACTTCCCAACCAGGATCTCAACCAATGGTACTCCATCTCTTCTGGATCTGATTTTGACCAATTTCCCTAAAAATATCAACTGTTCTTCCTCCGCTCCAGTCGGTTCATCTGACCACGTGGTTGTCAAAGTCGACACCTCTCTGGCTGTTCATAGAGAACCCACCTCAGCGCCGTCGAGTCCAGCATTTCACTCAGGTCAACTGGCAGGGACTTCAAGCAGCCATCAAACTTCTGGACTCGTCTCCCATCTCTACTTCCTCAGACATCAACTCATCCTGGGAATTCTTTCAAAGAAACTTGCTCTGTCATGCACAGATTTATCCAATTTCGTCTTCAGTTGTCCTACCCTTCGTCCCACCCATGGTACACTGAAGCTTGTGGTGAGGCAGTTGCCCTGAAACAACTTGCCTTCTCATGGAAGGCAAATTCAACTGAAGATAATCTCAGTTCCTTCCACAATGCTCAAAACAAGTATGTATCTACCCTCAGGAGAGCCAGCAAACAACATCTTTTGATCTCAAGTCTGAACTCTCAAACCTGTCTCCCTCCTCCAAATCCTGGTGGTGTCCAAGTCTGTTTCTGGTGTATGTTGCCCCTCCATCCACTCCCTTACCAAAAATGGCCACACAGTTGACACTGCACGGGAAAAGGCTGAATGCCCAAACCCCGTGTTTGCTTCTAAATCTTGTGTCCGAAACCTATCGCTTTCTGTACCCACCTGACCCAATCATACCCAGCTGTTCCTGGACTGTGTCCTTTTCTCCTGACAAGGTGGAGAGCTTACTGTCAAACCTCGACTCATTCTGCAACCGGACCAGACGGCATCAGCCCACATGTCCTAAAAACCTGTTCCTCTGCTCTTGTTCACACTCTCTCATTTGCTCAAGGTCATCTGCCATCTGCTTGGAAATCAGCAAACATTACCGCTCTGCATAAGGTGCAAAAACATATCCCTGCAACTACAGACCAATCAGCATTCTCTCACTCATCAGCAAGGTTGTGGAATCCATCATCGCTTCAGACATTAAATCCTTCATCTTCTCCACGATCTTCCAAGCAGCCTCTTCACTCTCTGCAGATCTGGATAAAAATCACAAGCTGGTCCAACATATGGAACACGGCTTTCAATCCTGACAAATCTCACTCTCACGAAATCTCTCCGAAAGGACCGTCTGGGAACCCCCCGCCCCCAATCTACTTTCTCAACAATCTTCTTAAAGAAGTCCTTTCATTCAAGCTTCTGGGACTTACTATTTGCCACCATCTTTCCAGGAAAAGCCACATTTCCAAACTGGCCTCCAAAGCCAGTTGCCGACTGGGCATCCTCTGTCATGCAAAGTCCTTCCTTGGCACCCTGAGCTCCTGACCACATACAAAGCTTTCGTCCATAGCCTGATGAAGAACTGCACTCCCCTCTGGGCTGTTGCTCCTGCCTCTCACCTTTCTCAGCTTCAAGCTGTGGAAACCAAGGCATTTAGGATCATTGACATCTCCCACGCTGAGTCTGAGTCTGTGGCTGAGTCTTTGGGTCTCACTCTCTCACAGCAGGCAGGTCGGTGGTCTGTCTGTCTGTCTTCAACCGTCTCCTCTCTGGCCTCGACCTCCTGCTGTCTGAGATATGCCCCCCCTCCCCATATTTTCGCAGGGCACTCAAGGTCCGCCAGCAACCCCCTTCTGGTACAACAACCAAAATCAAGAATCACTGCTCACCTTCACTCTTTCATTCCTCATTTTTTTTCCCGCCTTTAGAACAAACGCCCACACACTCTTCAATCCTACTCTTCCCTCCAAGTCTTCAAAACAGCTGTTCACCACCATCTCTTATCTTCCCTCATCTAAAACCACGACCCTTTATCCCTCCGCTAACCACCCCCAAACCCACCTCCTTCAAATTCCCTGCTTTCCGTCCTGAAAGTCCTTGTCATGTCCATCTTGTTTTCCCTGTGTACCCCGCCCCATCCCTCTCCCTTCCACAGATATCATGTCTCCGTTGCACACTGTTTTTGTCCTTCCCTCCCCCCCCCACCATCCACCTCCACTCTTGTCTCCAGTTCATCTTGTTGTACATTCTGTTTGCTCCCATACAAGCCTCGACTGTGTATCCAAAAAAATGAAAAATAAAATATAAAGAAAAACAGGTGATATTTGTAAAATTCTTAATTTTCACCTGATTAACCTAAAATTTGATTCAGATTTGCATATTTGGTCATTAACTTCAACCACCAATTTTTTTTTTTTTGGTCGAATTTGTTTTCAGGATTTCGCAAGTATCGTGCTATGCATGACGTCTTTCATTTATTTATTTGCTGGTTTAGGAAATGCAGAATGATTTATGAAAGAAACACATCGACAAATTAGGGAAACGATTTATGGAATTTATTAAATTTTGTGGACAGGTTGGGTGTGGACAAGGGCAAACTGATTAGATTTTGGTGAAGATCCGGATCCAAGAATTATTGAATTTTTGAAGTGATTCTTCACCATTGAGAGATTGGGTCAAAAACGACGTAGTGCTGGATAGCAAGATATTTCAAAAATGTATTGGGCCCGACATGTTCTCGTGGATCAGGCATGACGTGGTGGAGGTATGCGCTCTGGAGGAGTGCCCTTCTAGTTCCATGATGGTTTCACATCAAACTTAATACACAGAGTTTTCACAAACTACTCCAAAGTGATAAAGCAAAAAAATTGCAGATAAAATGTGATCAAGTCAGATTAACAGAAAGAAAAAAAATCTTATGATTCTCAATTGTACAAGTATTCAAACCCTTGGCACTATTTTGTGAAGAAATAATTTGCTCCTGAAGTGATCTAGGGTGAATTAGGCAACCGGTTTCACCCACATGTAGTCAGTGGTTTAACTTAAAAATTAATCACCCCCACGTATCTCCGGAGTTTTCAGGTGCAACTCACTTGGTCAACCAACAACGCAACCATAAAGACCAAGGCGATTTCCAAAGAAGTCAGACAAAGTGAAGAAGCACCGTCCAGTCCAGGATAGGGTTACAAGAAGATTTCAGTCACTCATTATCCTTTCGAGTACGGTGAAATCCATCATTAAGAAGTGGAAGACACATCATACCACCCAGACTCCACCCAGATCAAGTTGCTCACCCAAACTCAGCAGTGGGGCAAGCAGGAAACTTGTTCAAGATGTCGTTGTAAATCCAACAATGACTTTGAAAGATCTGTAAGGCTCTTTGGCCGACATGGGGGTCAGTATTCATCAATCAACAATATCCCGCTCCATTCACAAAGCTGGCCATAACGGACAGGTGGCAAGAAAGAAACCATGACTGAAAAAGACGCATCAAAAATCTCACATGGAGTTTGCGAAAAAGCATCTTAATGATACTGCAGGCTTGTGGGAAACGTTTTATGGTCAGACGAGATAGAGATTGAACTTTTTGGTCTAAAGTCATTGCGTTACGTCTGGCAGAAGCCCAACACTGCACATCACCTAGTTAACACCATCCCCACTGTCAAGCATGGTGGTGGCAGCATCATGTTATGAGGTCGCTTTTCATCATCGAGGACTGGCAAACTTGTCAGGATAGAAGGGAAAATGGACGGTTAAAAGTACAAGAGAATCCTTGATGAAAACCTGCTCGACTCAGCCATGAATCTGAAACTGGGTCGGAGATTCACATTTCAGCAGGACAATGATCTGAAGCACAAAGCTCAAGCCACACTGGAGTGACTGAATAAGAAGAAAATAAATGTTCTTGAGTGGTTCAGTCAAAGTCCTGACTTGAACCCAATTTTCCACCACAAACGCACCTCCTTCAAATTTCCTGCCTTCTTTCCCAAAAGTTCCCTGTCGTGTGAGGTCCTAAAAGTCCCTGTAGTGTCCATCTTGTATACCCCGTGTTCCCCGACCCATCCCTCTCACTTACACAGATCTCCTCATGTCTCTGTTCCCCACTGTTTTGTCCTTCCCTCTGCTGCCCCTCTTATCTCCTGCCCTCTTGTTGTGCGTTGTGTGTTCGCTCTCATGGGAGCCTCGACAATGTATGGAAAAAAAAACAAATTGAACATTCATATTATGTCGAGATTTGCTCGACGACCCCAAAACTTGGCAGAACTAGAGCAATTTTCATGTGAAGAATGGACAAAGATTTCACCATGTCACTCTGTAAACCTGGTAGAGACGACCTAAAACGTACTCATATCAGTCATTGCTGCAAAAGGTTCTTCCACCAAGTACTGACCAAAGGGACTGAATACTTTGAGAACCAGTGAATTTTTCATTTGTACATGTTTTTTTACAAGTACTCCCAACATGTAACCTCCTTCAATTATAACAGTTTCGTTCGATCTCTTCAGTTATGAAAAAAAAAGTTCATTTGGAAAAATTATTTCTACATAATTCGTAATTAATATAAATGTGGCGTTGTTGGAAGAGGGTACGTACTTTTGCAGGCCACTGTATCTTTTCTGCATGTTAATTACAATTGTAATGTGTTTATTGCTGGCTGCCGTCGATCTTCCTCTGTATTTCGACACCCAGGAACGGAACCCCCCTTTTCCCATTGGCCCTTGGTTTCCAAGATCACCGTTTTAACCAGCGCGGCATTTTGCAGGAACCGAACCCCCGCGATATTGGAGGGTTTACTGTGTTACAAAACAAATTGCACTTTTCACATGAAAAATACATGATTACCTTCATCTGGGGACACATCCCATGGTTCAGACTTCACCTGTACAAAGTCCACGTGGCCTGTAAAAAACAAAAAACAAAAATACTTTATCAAGTGTCGTCTGCAACACCAATGCAACATAATAATGTTTCTTCTTAAGATAATTAATGGAAACCTGAAACCATATTCCGATGCTTTAACTATAGTGGAATAAACATGAAAGATACAGATCAAATTTTATTGAAACAAAACGATTTTTGACAATGTGTTTCAGTGTAAAGAAACTCCCATCTCAACGGTTAAGGACTGCATATATAGCTGAAACAGTCCAGTCTGACAACCAAATAACCACATTTTAAAATATGAGATCATCCTAAGATGCTGTTAATCCTATATACTGTCCTATAATCCTGTTAATCCTATAATCCCACATTAAAATCATATATACAGTCCTTGCTCAACTCTTCTTCAATGTACTGAAGTTCTTGTAATTCACCAAAAACTGCAAGTAATACTCCAAATGACCTAGTCCTGTAGGTGATATATGTACAAGCTCTTCCATGAGCCTCAGGCTGAAATATGTAGCCATTACAGCATGTTCTGACATGCATCTTGCCAATCTATGTTGCAATAAATGAGAACACAACATCAAAAATCTGCACCGATCGACATTAGCTGACAGTGCTTGGATGGCATTTCAGGAAAGTTGTGCCCGTTTTTACATTCCAGGACGTGGGTAAGGATACGTTTCACGACTGAACGCCTGGAATGAGAGTGTTTTACACATCTACATAAGGCAGAAAGCCACGAACCCACAAAGATCATTGCATCCACATGGGGTTAAGTTATCTGAGCACGTGTTGCCACTGCATGATGGATGCCAGACTGGGGCCGATGTGCAATACATGCACGAGCTCCTTGCCTGAGATTATTTTTCCTCTAAAGTTCATGATGCAGGAAATAACATAACTTGAAGGGCACTCGGTAGAGTACCTCTGCCACGCAATGTCTGATCCACGAGAACATTTCGGGCCCAATACATTTTTGAAAGATGATGCTATCCATCATTTTTGGCTCGATCTCTCAATGGTGAAGAATCACTTCAAAATTTCTCGTAGCCAGTTCTGGATGTTCACCAAAATCTAATCAGTTCGCCCTTGTCACACGCCCAACCTGCCCACCAAATTTAATCCGAATCCATCTACAACTTTTTGAAATATCCTGCACACAAAGAGACAAACAAGAAAAAGATGTCGTGCAGAGCGCGATATTTGCAAAATCCACCCCTCTCCAAAGGTGACCTTTTTAGCTAAATGTGACATTAGCCTTAACCCCAAAATCTTCTCAGCCATGGCTACATCAAATTGTCCATTTCATCACGATTAAAATTGACAACCTTAATCAAAGCTGAGGTCAATCGGATGAAAATTAATTGTTTTTCAGATTGATATCGGTTTTAGAATTTTGACCTTTGACCTTTTGACCTCAAAAATAGTTGCTTTCCCAATTCAGTAATGCACTATGTAATTGCTGTTTAACTTTCAGGTTAATCGGATGAAAGCTGATGATTTTTCAGATAAATTTGATTTTATAAGTTTGACCTTGCAACTGACCTTTGACCTTTCGACCTAAAATAGTTGGTTTCCCAATTCAGTGACGCAATATGAAAATCCTGTTCAAATCTCAAGTCAATAGGATGAAAAATGAAGATTTTAAAAATTTGACTTCAAGATGACCTTTGACCTCAATCAATGGGCTTCTCAGTTGAGACGACCTCGACAACTTGGTAAAGTTTTGTGAAGATTGGTCGAAAATTGTGACCTGTAGATGATTGCCAGACAGAATAACAAAATCGACTGACCAATATACTTGAAAAATCTTCGATTTTGCAAGTAACAAATAGAGAGGGGTGAAAACATAACCTCCTTCCATCTTCGGTGGCGGAGACAATGGTGTTCTTCACAACCTTCAAATAACTCTCAAGGAGGACAATGCGTACACAGGATCAACTGCATGTATCCTATAAAATTAAAAAAAACCCAGTGTTTTCCCATGATCGCAGAAAATGAATGGAATTCAAGAAGTGATTGGAAACAAAAACAGAATGTAGTAAATTACAGAAAAAAGATGAGGTCCAATTAAGAATAAAATATTCACTGCATTCTCGTGTGTGTGTGTGTGTGTGTGTGTGTGTGTGTGTGTGTGTGTGTGTGTGTGTGTGTGTGTGTGTGTGTGTGTGTGTGTGTGTGTGTGTGTGTGTGTAATACCTCAGACTCAATTCCAACAGCATGATTACAAAAAGCAGCAAAATAAATAAATAAATAAATAAAAGAGTAGAATGTGCCGAGAATGAATCAATGGACATGCCTCTGACCACGTTAAATGTCAACCCTCTGTCACTTTGATCTCAGTTAAAAGTCACATGAAAAATTAAACGTCCCTTGAGATTGTGAGATCTGAGCGAGAGAGCACCAAAAGACATACAGTCATACTCCAGTTTACAGCTCCCATTTTATGTTGTCATCTTACTATAATTCACCGTCTGTCCATCTGTCTGTTCCCAGGTATCACAAAAACGGCTGAACGGATCGCAACCATTTTTGGGGGGTCCCAATCCTGGGACCCTTTGGAGTAAAATAGGCATAAATATAACAGCATGACCCCCTTGACTGCACTGTCGATTTGCACAGAAGGATCATACAATTACTTCCTTTGAAGTGAAATTAAATGTTATTGCTACAATTGCTACCTCGATCGCTACCAAGGAAAAAAAACAAAAGCTGTTAGTGTGGAAGCACAAGACGAGATCAAGGCCTGAAGGCCAATTTTCTGGGTTTAGCTCTCGACCTTCCTCTGGGTGAAAGAGGAGGCCATGCAAAGTTTGGTTGCAATGATTCCTGCAGGGTCCAAATGCGTAAACGAACAAACAAACTTTCTTCTTTATGTTGTTGTGGTTTTGAGAAACCGCTATTGTAAATGTGCACTCACGACATGAAGGTCCTTCAGCATAGTTATTTCCATAATAAATGTTTAGAATAGACCCTTCCCTTGAGATGGGTCAGTGGGATCCAAACTTCGCTGGAACGGGTACATAAGGATTCACCCCGTATCTTTTTTTTGCACATGGAGAGTCATCGGCAAGGTGTTGGCAGCCATTTGATGTGGGCATGTGCCGTTTCCTTCCTTACATTCCCTTTACCATGAACCTTTTCTTTTTTTCCCCCTTCTTCTTCTCCGTCTCTCTCCCATTTATATTTAATACAGACTGTAGTTTGACACGATCTCTTCCTCCATGCACGTAAGGCAATCAAGACATTAAGTATAGTTACATAACCTCAAACTCCGCCGCTCTAAAGGAGATCCCTCATCCTGCCATCCTCAACCCTGTCACCCCATTGTAACCCTTTGTGATGGCCATCACGAAAAGGGCGATGTTTGGTCAGCATTGACCTGAGCGGTATCAGCTCCGTTCGTTTCCACCATAATCGTTCTTGCGCACCTCGAACCAGCTGAATTACGGGACCCCTAGTTAAATGGTTGTGAGACGGATGGACACTTGGACTCGTAGTCGCTCGACTGGCGTTCTTAGTTACGTCATAGGCATCGTAGTTGCGTAGAAACCCACCGTGGGGTGAAGGTATTTGCTCCAGGTGGCCTTAGGTGTGGGTGAGTTTGAGAGAAACCAGGGATTTCCCCCTCGTAGTAGGCTCGAGCCCCGAGACTACAACAATAGTACACAAGCAAATACAACCTGTCACTTCGCTGCGGGCATATTAAGTGTTGGGGGGGGAGAGGGAGGGAGAGAGAAGAAGAGACGGGAGAGAGGAGGATGGGAGAGAAAGAGGACAGAGAGGAAACAGGGGAGGGGAGAGGAGGGAGGGGAAGTGAGGAGGGGTTGAAGAAAGGGGGATGAGGAAGAGGGGAAGAGCAACACCTCAATAAAAGTTGTGATACACTGAGGGAGGGATGGGTGCAAGGAAGGGGCTGTGAGAGAGAGAGGGAGAGAGAGAGAGAGAGAGAGAGAGAGAGAGAGAGAGAGAGAGAGAGAGAGAGAGAGAGAGAGAGAGAGAGAGAGAGAGAGAGAGAGAGAGAGAGAGAGAGAGAGAGAGAGAGAAGAGAGAGAGAAAGTGCGAGAGAGAGAGAGAGAGGGGGAGAGAGAGAGAGAGAGAGAGAGAGAGAGAGAGAGAGAGAGAGAGAGAGAGAGAGAGAGAGAGAGAGAGAGAGAGAGAGAGAGAGAGAGAGAGAGAGAGAGAGAGAGAGAGAGAGAGAGAGAGAGAGAGAGAGAGAGAGAGAGAGAGAGAGAGAGAGAGAGAGAGAGAGAGAGAGAGAGAGAGAGAGAGAGAGAGAGAGATAGAGATAGAGACAAGGAGAGAGAAAAAGAGAGAGAGAGAAAGTGCGAGAGAGAGAAAGAGAGGGGGAGAGAGAGAGAGAGAGAGAGAGAGAGAGAGAGAGAGAGAGAGAGAGAGAGAGAGAGAGAGAGAGAGAGAGAGAGAGAGAGAGAGAGAGAGAGAGAGAGAGAGAGAGAGAGAGAGAGAGAGAGAGAGAGAGAGAGAGAGAGAGAGAGAGAGAGAGAGAGAGAGAGAGAGAGAGAGAGAGAGAGAGAGAGAGAGAGAGAGAGAGAGAGAGAGAGAGAGAGAGAGAGAGAGAGAGAGAGAGAGAGAGAGAGAGAGAGAGAGAGAGAGAGAGAGAGAGAGAGAGAGAGAGAGAGAGAGAGAGAGAGAGAGAGAGAGAGAGAGAGAGAGAGAGAGAGAGAGAGAGAGAGAGAGAGAGAGAGAGAGAGAGAGAGAGAGAGAGAGAGAGAGAGAGAGAGAGAGAGAGAGAGAGAGAGAGAGAGAGAGAGAGAGAGAGAGAGAGAGAGAGAGAGAGAGAGAGAGAGAGAGAGAGAGAGAGAGAGAGAGAGAGAGAGAGAGAGAGAGAGAGAGAGAGAGAGAGAGAGAGAGAGAGAGAGAGAGAGAGAGAGAGAGAGAGAGAGAGAGAGAGAGAGAGAGAGAGAGAGAGAGAGAGAGAGAGAGAGAGAGAGAGAGAGAGAGAGAGAGAGAGAGAGAGAGAGAGAGAGAGAGAGAGAGAGAGAGAGAGAGAGAGAGAGAGAGAGAGAGAGAGAGAGAGAGAGAGAGAGAGAGAGAGAGAGAGAGAGAGAGAGAGAGAGAGAGAGAGAGAGAGAGAGAGAGAGAGAGAGAGAGAGAGAGAGAGAGAGAGAGAGAGAGAGAGAGAGAGAGAGAGAGAGAGAGAGAGAGAGAGAGAGAGAGAGAGAGAGAGAGAGAGAGAGAGAGAGAGAGAGAGAGAGAGAGAGAGAGAGAGAGAGAGAGAGAGAGAGAGAGAGAGAGAGAGAGAGAGAGAGAGAGAGAGAGAGAGAGAGAGAGAGGTGGTGGCTTAGCAATGGGAATGAATGATATGTTATGCTTAAATGACAGAAAAAACCACACACACACGCACAAAAACAAACACATGCACAAAAACAAGCACATGCACAAAAACAAACACACACACACGAACAAAAACAAACACACGCACAAAAACAAGCACACGCACAAAAACAAACACACACACAAACAAAAACAAGCACACACACAAAACAAGCACACACACAAAACAAACACACACACACACACAAAAACAAGCACACACAAAAACAAGCACACGCACAAAAACAAGCACACGCACAAAAACAAACACACACACAAAACACACACACACACACAAAAACAAACACACACACACAAACAAAAACAAGCACATGCACAAAAACAAGCACACGCACAAAAACAAGCACATGCACATGCACAAAAACAAGCAGACGCACACACATACAAAAACAAACACACACACACACACAGAAAAACAAACACAATTACACACACACAACAACAAACACTCACACGTACACACACAAAAACAAACGCACACAAAAACAAACACTCACACATACACACAAAAAAACAAGCACATGCACAAAAACAAGCACACGCACACAAAAACAAACACCCCCACACACAATCAAACACACACACGCACACAAACAAACACACAAACAAACACACACACAAACAAAAACAAACACACAAACGCAAACACAAACAAACACACACACACGCAAACAAAAACAAACACACACAAACAAAAACACATGCAAACAAACACGCACAAACAAGCACGCACACACATACACACACAACCAAACACACACATAAAAACAAACATAAACACACACACAAACACACACAAAAACAAGCACACACACACAAAAACAAACACAAACATGCACATGCACATAAACAAACACACGCACACACGAAAAGACACACGAACGATTACAAACACAAACGATAACTAGAAGGGCACTTAGTAGAGCGCATACCTGCGCCCCGTAATGCCCGATCCACGAGAACATTTCCGGCCCAATACATTTTTGAAATATCGTGGACTATAATCGTGTTTGTCCCGATCTCTCAAGGGTGAAGAATCACTTCAAAAAATTAAACAACTCACGTATCCAGATCCGGATCCAGATCTCCACCAAAATCAAATCGATTCGTCCTCGCCACACACCCAACCTGTCCACCAAGTGTCATCCGAATCTGTGCGTAACTTTTTGAGATATATTGGTTTAGCCTGATCTCTCAATGGTGAAGAATCACTGAAAACATTATCAGATCTGGATCCAGATTCAGATTTTCACCAAAATTAAGGATTGCTGTCCTTGGCCGGTCGCCTCCACCAAAAATAATTCTCGAACGATGGCTTGAAAACTGTGGCCAAAAATCATGTGACAAACAGACAAACGCTACAGACCAAAAACAATTGTTTCCTAAATGAAAGATCCTAAATGCCTTGGTTTTGACAGCGTGAAGCCAAGAAAGGTGAGAGGCAGGAGCACCAGCTCAGCAGGGAGAGCAGCCCTCCATCAGGCTGCGGACAAAAGCTTTGAATGTGGTCAGGTGCTCAGGTGGGCCGAGGAAGGACTTTGCACGACGGACGATTCCCAGTCTTCGGACTGGGTTTGGAGGCCAGTTTGGAAATATAGGGCGCAACAGTTTCACAACAATTTTGAGATATCCTGCTCATAGAAACAGACAGACAAGGATGAAAACACAACCTCCTTCCATCTTCGGTGGCGGAGGTAAATATATGAAGCTTTCACGATTTACTTCATCAAATATATAAACCTCATATTTATTACCTGTGCCACCGAAGTTGAACAGAGGTGACGTTTCACCCCTATCTGTTCGTTACTTGCGAAAATTTAAGATTTTTCAAGTATATTGGTTGGTCGCACGTGTTATTGTCTTGTCTGTCTGCTTGTGTTTGTCTGTCAATCTCCTACAGGTCACAATTTTAAACCAATCTTCATGAAACTTCACAAAACGGGAGTTGATCATCAGCAAGAAGCCTATTGATTTTGAGGTCAAAAGGTCAACATATGCCAAAGGTCAACAAGTTTGGCAAAATTTAGAAAATCCTCAATCTTCATCCGATTGACTTGGGATTTGAAGAGGATTTGCACATCAGGTGACTGAATTAATCCACTAGTTATTTGCAAGATCAATTTTGTTTTAGGAATTTCTCAAGTATCGTGCCCTGCACGACGTCTTTATTATTATCTGTCTGTCTGTCTGTGTGTGTGAGCACAATATCTCAAAAACTTACGGACAGATTCTGACGAAACTTGATCGACAGGTTGGGTGTGTGAGGACGACGAATTGATTCGATTTTGGTGAAGACCCGGATCTAGATCCGATAAAAATATTTTTAAGTGATTCTTCACAATTGAGAAATGGGGCCAAACACAATATGTAGCACAATATCTCAAAAATTTGTGGACAGGTTATGACAAAACCTGGTGGACAAGTTGGTGACGAGGTGACAACAACAAGCCAATTCGATTATGGTTCAAGTCCTATCATTGTGTTTCAGTAGTCAGGCATGTAGATTGTAGAATTTGGTGAGTCGTTATCATGATGAAGACGCCATCAAAGTCACAAAAGTAAAACAAATACAAAAAAAAAAAAAATCCAAATCCGTCAGGACCATATTCTGTGCATATTCTGCCTAAGCAGTCTCCTGGGCTATTGGGCACAATCCTGGAAGGGTCGCCACTCCGACACAGGATACTCGAACGGCTCGATCGTCCATCCCAGCAAGCTGCTACTCATTTTGCCGACCTCGGGAGGATGACAGGCCGAGTCAACCCCACCTGGTATATTAATTCAACAGCCGAGCAGGTTTCAAACTCAGGACCCCGGGATCCCAAGCCCGCCACCCTAACCATAAAGCCAACACCAGACATATACATTTCCAAACCCACCAAGAAGTCGCATCATCCTATGGATTGGCAGATACTATTACAAACCTGGGAGCCATGTTAATAATAGGACTTCCCTTACAGGGACCTTGAACGGAGGAAACCATCAAGCCCATCAACGCCTGCCAAATTGTTCCCAACCTATGGTTGTTTGTCCGTACTCCATCATTTTAAATGCTGAGCGACAAGCAAGGAAGCAGCACGAACCGTTTTTAAAGTCTTTTGTTCGACTCGGACGGGCTTCGAACCACGGACCTCCAAGCAAAGAGGGGGATGCTCGAACCACGTCACCACCAAAGCTGGTGAGTGGTTCTCCTTTAAAAAGGTTTCACCACGATGCTGCGACAACCAATCGGACGGGGATCCTACATGAGCAGTACTCTCGGGTGCAGTCCGTAAATCTCCCCCGGAGAGGTTTGGAAGGTAGGAGGCACGGCTAATGGCTTCTCTCATTGAGTTAGGTAAGTGAGGTAACGACAAGGTCGTTCTTTCCCATTCACCTCTTCCGCGAGATAGCTCATTCACGTCGTCATCCTCTTCTTTCCGAGTTTCCATGTCGCCAGAGGGAGGCTCTCGTTTCACCGAGTCCGTTTGTGCGTCCATCTCGACAATCGAGGAGGCCATCCTGCACGCACGAGGACGGCTTGCACTCCGCATCTCTCTCCCAGGTGTGCGACAACAAAACACAATTCAAATCGCGAACATCCGCATCAAGGAAGACATGATGAAAAGGAAACAAATGAGAGCAATCTTACACCAAGTGCATATATTTTACAGACGCTTGTTTCCGCCTCCCTCCCCCGACCCCACTGACCAACGTCACCCGGAAGTAAATGCTCTTTTCGATGGGTGATTAATTATCGACGTTGTATTTTCATTTCGTTTTATTTGGTTTTTTTTTTTTCAACACCCAAACCTAATAAAATGTTAAAATGTCATTTGGCTAAAGTACTGCTTCACATGTTCGCTCAAGTTGTGGTGTTACTGAATAACGGGAAAAATTTAAAAAAATAAAATAATAATAAATGGAACCACAGCCGAGCTGAACAATACGGTGATATACGTTTAATAACGACTGCGGCGATTTACCCCCGAAAACTGGTCGATGGGTTAACAATTTTAAAGGGGAAAAAAAAAGATTACATAATAAACTGTCAAAACTATACATTAAAGCGATTATAGCAATGCATTGAAAACATGTTTGCCATGGCCACTCAATAATTCCATCGCCGTCTGAGCGTGCCTGGGACGTGTTCCGTTAGCAAGCGGCTTGCAATCGTTTGGCCAATCCGGCCGTGAACTGTCAAAACCTCTTCACAAGTCCCTCAGCCGAAGCGGAGTAATCGTTTAAGTCGTCAAGAGAGGTGCTTCGTTATATGAGCCGTAATCGGATTCAAAACGACACTGGAACCAATGAAATGTTCAGATGGGGGGAACATGCAACCCCCCCCCCGAAATCCCCAAAATGCACAATGGTAGGGTCCACAGATAAGCTTGACAGGAGGCTCCTCCTCCTTCTGACCCCCATTTATTTATCTTTCTTTCTCTTTTCCTCCTCCTCTGTAGCCGCTGCGAACACAATCAGTTTGTTTGGGGAAGTTGTCACATGATGACGATCGAGTAAAACGAACAAGCTCAAATGAACTCAATGATGACGTCATAAAAACGAATATGACGTCATTGTGATGTATCAGGTTTGCGATAAATTATCCGTGCTAATGCCCGGCTTGATTCCCGCAAACAAAATTCAAACTGCTTGCCAAGTTTCGGAGATAATGGTATTGGCGATTTCCATTAGCGGCGATATTATGACGTCAACTTTTTTTTTTCTCGGAAGAATTTCCAAAATCGGAGATGGTTACTGCCTGAGCGTGGGCTTTCTGCATATACACGGCAAGTTTCACGAAGATCCGATGAAAACTCTGGGTTGTGGAACAAAAAATGTCAAAAAATAGGAATGACGTCATAAAAAATGACGTCATAGTGATGTATCATATGTGCGGTAATTCATCTCTGCTAATCCCCCGTTCGATTCCCGCAAAACAGAATTCAAAAAGCTTGCCTAGTTCCGGAGATAATTTTTTAGGCGATTTCCATTAGCGGAGATATTTTGACGTCATAACTTTTTTTTCTAGGAGGAATTTTCAAAATCGGATCAATCGAATTTTCAAAATGTGGGCGATCCAGCGAACTGTCGTCACAAACTTGCTCTACACCGGATTGGCTCCCACAAAGTGCTTTTGCTCAATCTCTGTCAAAAAGAGCATCCTCCAGTGAACTTTGACATCAAAGGGCTTTTAAACCCACAAGAAATCTGCATTATAGATCTCCTGAAACCTTACTTCACACCGACAACACTCCCATCAGTGCCTGTGCCTCGGGCTTCAGTGACCACATGACCACTATTGAATGCTTGAGATAGTTACTTGCCTCCTCCTATAGCACAGCCTCAACAACAACAACAACAGTATGAGTTTCCGCTTCAGCTACCCGGACCTCAAACTGCCCTTAACAACAGACAAGGACGTCCTACAGCCTCACCTCATTTTTTTTTTCATTTTTTTCCCACCTTTGGAACAAACTCCCAACACTCTCTTCAATCTCACCCTTTCCTCCAGGTCTTGAAAACAGCTGTTCACCACCATCTCTTATCTTCCCCCATCCAAAACCTCGATTTTTTACTCCTGCCGTTAATCCACCCCAAACCCACCTCCTTCAAATTCCCTGTAGAGTCGATCTTGTTTACGCCGTGCACCCCACCCCTCCCCCCCTCTTCAGATCTCCCGTCTCTGTTCCCCACTATTTTGCCCTTCCCTCTCCCACCCCTCTTGTGTCCTACTCCCATTGTTGTATGTTCTGTGTGTTAGCTGTCATACAAAATAAATAAATAAATAAAAAGCCAAGGTAAGTTAATCTCTCCGTGACCTCAACATCCTCACCACAAACAGCTACAGACAGGACAGCAGCATCCAAGATGTCACCGAAAGCCTGGATATGAGGTTTGACCCAAGAAACCCGTAATCCCAACGACTCAGACTCCTTATTCAGCACCTCGAGAGCCCCAAAAAAGGATATCCAGAGTGTCCACAAAGATGACCGCATCATTTGCAAAATCAAGGTCAGAGATGTTGACATTCCCAAACGATGCACCGCAGCTTGATCTCTCCAACATCCTCCTGTGTTTCCACAAACGAAGGTGGATCACACTTGATTGGAGGGTCAGGAAAAGGGACCTCAACTCCCTGAACAGCTCAGCTCTGCCATTGAGCCTGACCCTGTGACTGGACAATGGTATCCAGCGTCCCTCGAGACAAAATTCTTCTTTGCCCTCCGGTGACTTCCAAGACACCCACCGGCATCATCAAGGATGGTGGTCCATATCATACACCCTCTTCACTGCCTGCAGCAGGTGCAGGAAGTGGTGCAAGTGCAGCAGGTGCAGGCAGTGGCAGGGGTGCCAAAAGAGAAATGAGGTTTGGGAGACAGTTTTTGTGGATGATGAGACAATTAAATTTGTAGATTCTTCATTCTGCAGGAAGGATCGTAGACATAGATGTCTACGCAGGCTTGAAGGAGCAGGAGTGAGGGACATTGAAGGAAGGACAAACAATATTGCATCGGGTCATGGTAGGAAGTAGTTGGTTGCGGTACACCGCGGAGTGAACGATGTTAGGAAAGTTTGCTCAGAAGTTTTGAAAAATAGATACAGGATATTGGGATAAGCCCTTTTTGGCCCATTTTCTTAAAATTGTTATTGGAAATAAATAAATAATTAAATGCGCTGGGCAGAAATTAAGTCGCAAATGATGATATGAAACTAGCCTCACTCTAACGAGGTGTTCTGGTTTCCTTTTCTGATGTGATGAAAATGTTACCAAATTTCAACACTATCTGTCGTCCGTGCTGTCCGCTCACCTGAGCGTTGGACGAATTCACTCCCACGGGGTATGTTGGCAATTCGAACTTATTTAGGTTCGCGGAGGGTGGGGGAGGCTATTAAGGAACGGATTATGAAATTGTGATTAGTTAGGCCAAGCAAGAAAATAGAATTTCAGGAAGGGAAAAGTTAAACATATTCAATACCAATGCCAGAAGTTTAAATATTAAGATGGAAGAGCTTGAAGCCAAAGTGGATCGTGAGAAGTACGATGTAGTTTCAGTGAGTGAGACATTTTTTAAGGAGGAGAGTAACTTAAGGACAGGATTAGAAGGCGACAAGGTGTATCGGTGTGATAGGAAGGAGAGAATAGGATGAGGAGGAGGAGGAGGAGGAGAAATCTGGGTAAAGGACATCATTGTATCAAGAGAAAGGGGGTGACATTAAGAAGGGAATTGATGGAGAGGATTCTGTATGGGTAGAGATTGGAGATTGTAAAAACAGTAAGATACTGGAAGGATGCTTTTATAGGGCTCTGGGTGGGAAGGAAGAGGAGGAAGGAAGAGAACATGAAGAATTCAAAAAGGGCGCATGATTAGGGAAGAGTATGGATTCTGGGGGATTTTGACTTGCCGGGGATAGATTGGGTCCAGGAACATGGAAAGGGAAGAGCAGATGAGGATTTCCTAAATTTAGTCCAGGATTGCTTTTTAACCCAGTTTGTGGATAAGTCTTTATTTACAAACTGGGCTTTCTTTAAGTGTATCAGGGGAAAAGAACAGGTTCGGACCAGTGTGGGCCCATTGAGGAATAGCATTGGGAGAGCGGTTAGTGATGAAAGTGAGATGGCCGGCTTATTAAACTGGTATTTTGCTTCAACTTTTATGCAAGAACAGTCAAGAGAATTGCCAATATCTGAGAGTATCTATCAATGAGGTGAGGAAGGGCTTTTACAGAAGATCCAGGTTGGAGTGGAGGAAGTAAAGGAACAGCGAGGTAATCTAAGAGTAGATGAGGCTCTGGGTCCAGATAATATACACCTGAGAGTATTGATGGAGGTGGCTGAGGAGGTAAGCGAGATGTTAACGGATATTTTCAATAGTTCCCTGGAGTCAGGACAGGTACCGGAGGATTGGAGAGTTGCAAACATAACACCATTGTTTAATAAAGGATCCAGAGAAGAATTGGGAAACTATAGACCTGTTAGTTTGACCTTCAGTTATGGGGGAAGGTGATGGAGACATTAATTAAGGACCTGATGAGAAACCATTTAAATAAGTATAAACTAATTAAAGGTAGTCAGCATGGGTTTACCAAAGGTAGTTCCTGTTGAACAAATCTTTTCGAGTTCTTTGAAGCAGTGTCTGATTGGGTGGATGAGGGAAAGGCAGTGGACATAGTATGTCTAGACTTGAAGAAGGCAGTTGATAAGGTACCACATTGGAGGTTGTTAGCCAAAGTGAGGGCTTGTGGAGTGGCTGTTAGTGGAAGGATGTCTTGCTGGGAGGATGTAAGTCGTGGGGTACCTCGGGGATCAGTACTCAGACCATTACTATTCATAATTTACATCAACGATTTGAATAATGGGGTAAAGAGTAAACTTTCCAAATTTGCAGATGACACAAAGCTTGGAGGTGAGGTGGATAGCAGAGGGGGTGATGATAAGATTCAGGAAAGTATTGACACTTGTATAGATTGGGCAAAAAGATTGGCAGATGTAATTTAACCTGAGCAAGTGTAAGGTGTTGGGGGAATGGGAAAGAACAATGAAAATAGAGATTACAGGATGTAAGGGGTAATTTTGGAGCGTGTCACACAGGAGAAGGATCTGGGGGTGGTGATAGATACGGGAGGTGAGCAGGTAGCACGATGCCAGGCAGCTATAGGTAAAACAAATAAGGTTTTTCAGATTTCCAGCTGGATGGGATTGAATGTAACTCCACTGACTGCTGGAAGAGGACAGAGGTAGGGAGAACTGCCTGCTGTCTGG
Source organism: Eptatretus burgeri (assembly GCF_056783735.1). Taxonomy (NCBI): domain Eukaryota; kingdom Metazoa; phylum Chordata; class Myxini; order Myxiniformes; family Myxinidae; genus Eptatretus; species Eptatretus burgeri. The sequence goes on along the minus strand of NC_140982.1, from coordinate 2,439,445 downwards.
AGCATAATTTAAGGACCCGGTCACGTATCTTATCCTGACCGACTACTTTGCGAAGATTTTTAAATTCTTAAAGCTTTTCCACTTCATTGACTTTGACGATATGCTGACCTTCTGTTTCAGAGGGAGCAGAACACTGCTGAGACCAGATCACTGAAATCGTGAGTCAAAGCCATTGTGAAATTGATCAAATTCATTCGCTGTCAACATTCGGTTCCTAAATCAAGGGACGAGTCTAGTTTGTTTTTTTTTGAAACCGGTGATATTTTGCAGTTCCTGCCAGACTTCTCTTGAAGCAGTTTTCCATTCTTTTTGGCTGCTCTTGGAGCGTCCTTATTCTGGACATTTCCATCTGTCTGTCTGTCTGTCCGCAAAACTTTGGGCAAGCCTGGGGACGAAACCACTCAACCGATTCCAATGAAATTTAGTAGGTAGGACCAATATTTCTGGGAATCGTGTGCTTTCGAATATGGGACCCCGGACCCTAGCAACGGCCCTTTAAAGTGGTCAAAAAAATCAACACCTCCGAAACTGGACCTCAGAGGGACCTGCTTTTTTATTGTGCCCAAGGAGAACGTCTTGCAGCATCATATAAAAAAATAAAATCTTTTGCGAATAGATAAATGGAATTACCAGGGCTGCCATTTGTTAGAGTCTCTTTGGAAACATGCCTGAAATTTCACAAGGCGGGTTTCTGGGCGCAAACTAAGAGGGCTGTGATCATCATATTTATTGTGCTAAATTGATTGACAGCATGTACATGAATATCGGCTAGTCGCGTCGGCCAGCCTTCCATCTAGAGCGAGCTGCAGCCACGTCGCCAACCGGCTTGTCTTTGTAGTTTTTCCTCGCTTTTTAGACTGAACGACAGTTTTCATTGGAGTGTTTTAAATTTTATTTTCGTCCTTCCTTTGAAAAACCTGCTACATTTTCTTTATTTTTTAAGACAATAATAGAAAAAACATTTTTTGAAGAGGATCTCTTTTAAGTCCTTTGAAACAGCGTTTATCATCAGGTTTGGTCAGGTATTGGAGCATGCGCCGGAACGGCACATCACTGCGTCCCCTTTCTGCCGGTCCTCCAGGGGTCTCTGTCTGGCAATCCCCCTGACAGATGCCCGGTCAATCCCCATCTCCTTGAGATGCCGATCAACCTGCTGCAAACACGAGGCACCTGGTCGGCCCCCGGGCTACCTCCGCTCAAGAGGCTCCCTCGCTGGATCTGGTGAGCCGGATCAGCATCAGGAAAGAGCCACACGTCATTGGGATGTATTTTTTACAATCTTTACGAAGATGGGAAGGTCAAAACAAAAATTCACAGATCCGTTGATTATGTCAGTGATGATTATAATCATTGTCGAAATTTTCTTTCAATGACAAACACTTCCCACTTCTTGATTTGCACCCAGACAGCCTTTTTTTCTGTGGTTTGTAAGTTTTAGTTAATATTTCGGCAGATGAACAATGTTATAGTCAGAACAACCGATACCTGGTCTCATGATTGCTTAGTAAAGCGTCCTTCACCGAACCGAACAGCGGATGAGGATAATATTTCGCCACGTCACCTCGTGGACATTTAAAATCCTGGGGGCAAGATCACATCCAATTTGCAATCATTGAAATCACCCAAAATGAACTTTAGCAAGTCTGGTGACGAGTCCAAAATATTACACCGAGCTGCACGTATCCACATTCCGATGCCATGACAGGCCACTGGAATAAGGGGAGAGGTGGAAGGATAGCGAGGATGGAAAATTAGTGCAAATATCTCAATCCGAGAGATCTGAAGAATTCCTTCAACTTACCAATTGCTTCATTCAAAGACCATCCATATTAGGTGCTGGACAGTGTCCATTATCAAAGCTTCAACCTTACTACCTCTTCCTTGGCCCTAATAGAAGAGTCAGCCGGTAGGTCTCCAAACTGTCAATGTGGGTGGGGTCTCACAAGTAGGATGAGGCATCGTGTGCGCCACACTTCGAATGGATGTTAAACGGGGCGTCCCATCTGCTGGCATTAGTTAGTGGACATTAAATACCATATGATGTATCTCTGAAGAGTAGGTGAACAATCACAGGCACTGTGAATAAATTACAAATTCCTGCCCTAAATGACACACGGCATTGTATCAGCAGCACAGCCAATGATGCCACCCGACAGCCTCGTGCTGGGTATGAAAGAAGACCGGGACAAGATTGAAACAGCTGAGACAGCTCAAAAGAGACTCCTCATAGCTTTAAAGGGATCCTGAGAAGTTTAATGAGGAAATGTAGGACTTCCGGTTCTGGTTTTTGAGGCGACAGCTGGTTCTCTCAGGGGTCTCTGCCGACTCTCAAAGATAAGTTTTCAGTCGTTGTTTGTCACATTTTTTTGATAGCACAAATTTTGAAACAAAACTGATCTCAGGAACACACAGTAAACAAGGGCAACAAAATGAACTATTTGGTGAGATTTTGTCGGTCTTGTGCTTTTGGGTTTCCCTGAGACTTGCCCGTATTCCCATCGATGTGCACGATTGTGTTCGTTTGTATTTTCTTCTTCACTTTTTCCCACCACCTTCCTATCTTTCCCAACTTTCCCTTCTGTTTTATGTGTTAAAATAAAATTAAAAAAACAACCTTTTCCCTCCTCTCCTCGTTCCCCGTGCAACTTCCTCGACCAACTCTTCTTGCTCCTTCTACTTCAGCCAACCCACATTCACCAAACATTCATGATTTTTTTTCTTCAACCTTTTCTTTACCTAATCTTACGAATCTTAAAATTTTTTAAAAAAAAATCCCACTGTTACATTTCTTTTCTCCATTCTCTTAATTCTCCTTCATTGCATCCCTCACGTGATGCCTTCGATTGCATCTCTGACCAAAACAATTTTAAAATCCTACTTTGCAAGGCATGGTCATGTTCCATCAATCGTCGTTTTTTCGTTTTTCCAACTTCAGTGCCAATTCACCATACGTCCTTCAATCTACCTCCTCACCTCTTCTACCTCTCCTTACCCCACCTATCTTGCTCCTCATCCTACCTCTGCTCTTGGCACCTCTTCACTGTCTTCTGCTTCAGTATCAGCTCCTCCTCTGTTGTCCCACACTGTGTGGTGTTCTAACATTTGTGGGCTCCATTCTAACCAAACAGATATCTCACTCTCTCAATCAGTACACTTATCACCACAAACATGCTCCTTCTTTCCTTTCATCACACCCTCCCCCTCAATGCTCCGACCTCCCACTGCCCACTCCCTTCTTCACAAAGTGGAGAGCTTGCTGTCAAACCTCGACTCAGATTCTGCAACCGGTCCAGACGGCATCAGCCCACGTGTCCTAAAAACCTGCTCCTCTGCTCTTGCTCACCCTCTCTCTGTTCTATTCACCCTCATTTGTTCAAGGTCATCTGGAATCTGCTTGGAAATCAGCAAACATTACTGCCCTGCATAAAAAAAGAAGCAAAAACTGATCCCTGCAACTACAGACCAATCAGACTTCTTCCAATCATCATCAAGGTTATGGAATCTATCATCGCTTCAGACATTAAATCCTTCAAAATCTCCAATGACTTGATTTCCGATAACTTGGATTCAGACCAGGTCTGTGGGAATGGGAGGAGAACTGCAGATACGTTACCTGTTCTCCTTAGCATTCCACACCCTTGGTTTCAATTTAATCACAAAATTCCTTAAAATGTACAAAAATTATATTTACAAAAAGTTCTTCATAAATGTTGTCCGCTGTGCTCAGTTCAAGATGCCCCAAAAGCAGGGAGAGATGGCAAAAGTACACAAATAAGCAAGCTGACTTTACACAATTTAACTTGTCCAAAAAAAAAAATATGTATGGATAATCCCATCTTTTGATTCCATCCCCTCACCTGGGTTTGAATCTCAGCCCAGCGAGACTGTCATCCCAGTTTCACAGGTAGAGGGATTCATCTTTGTGTGCTGTCCCTCGGATGGACGTTAAACTGGGCGTCCCGGCTGCCGACCATAATTGGTGAATGTGAAAATCCCATCGTGTTATTTGTGAAGAGTCGACTCGCCAATGCTGGTACCATGGCCAAATTGCTGTCCCAACTGTCAGAGGGCATTGCAGCAGTGGTATAGCCACACCCTCATCCAATGATGCGACCCCACAACCTTTTGCTGTATATGAACGACAACTATGACTTCGAGTGGATGTGACTTGCTCCATCTGTCAGCTGAGCACAACTACCCAATTTCGGAATTTACCTGGTCAATTTCATGGGCAACCTGCCCTCATATAGCACATTTCAAGATGCACGTGACAGAGTGCAAAATTCCCAACTCACAGCAATAACATTGGCCATAACATTCCCATCATTCCCTGCAAGGCCATGGTATCACAATTACCTGCAGGTGTGGCCTCAACTGAGCAGTGGGAGGCCCTAAAAAAAAAATCGCACTGGCCTGCAGAGACCTCTCTAAGAGTTTGTGGTGGTAGAGAAGGCACCACCTAAAAACTGATATGATGCCCAGATTCCATAAAAATGCTCTCAATGTTTACTACATCTTAAAAGAGATGAAGAAAACTGGTTTGCACTGCCCCTCCACCCTCCCCAGTCCCCCCCCCTCTCCGTCCCATGTTGTTGTGTGACGGATCGGTTCTATGTGACTTGCAGTTATTGCATTACAGTATAAAGTTTTACCACTGTTGGTGGTGGTCATCATTGTCAAGGTGAGCAATTCAATTCAAACGCCAGAGTACCCATTACAAGTACAGCAGTGACAACAAACGGACGCCAATGGCGATACAAGCAATAGCATTGCAAATTAGGGGATACATGATAACATGTTTGAAAATCAAGTGGGCAGGCAGGGGCACAGAAGGAACAAGGGGAATGGGAAGACAAAAGGAACAAGGAGCAGGATCTTTCGTGCACTTTTGACAAACATTTGGCAAGAACAATGGCGGGAGATCAGGGTGAATTATTTAAGAGTGAAAGAGTCGTACAAGTTCCCACCAGACTCCCCGGAATTGTCGGCCATCGCACATGGATAATTCCGTGACGCGGCGGGTCGCTTAACCGACCGTGGACGCCAGTAACTCAACCGCGTGACCTTGAGTCCTCCCGTCTGTGGGTTAATCGGGTTACCTAATTAATCACGTGGTTTAATTACGGGGGAACACGCCCTCAGTACGCCTTGTCCGAACCGGATCACTCTCCCGGATCGGATGACTTTTCCGAATCGGATGCAGCCGAGCGACACTGCCAAGGACATACCGCTAAAAGGAAAGGATCGTTGGGGATAAAGTCCCGGCTAAACTAGGATTCGGACCATGCTGGATCGATGGAAGAAAATACAAAAACGAGCAGGGAACATTTCTAATCATAATTTATTTACAATGGGCGAGGAATGGTATGTGGCACAATCAAGATTTATTGGGGTGTTGTGCAGAGATTAGGGGGAGAGGTGTGGTGCAGCAAATAAACAGGCAACTTACAAAAGGGACACAGAGCAGACTTAACACAAAAATAAAAACATTAATAAAAATAACGATCTTCTGCAGTCTTACTTAAGCAGACAGGCACCAGAACACCCCACACACACAAAACCCCATGAAGAGGGAGTATTGCAACAGGAAGGGAAAGGAGTTGAGGCTATGATCTTGGTCCCTTTGTGCTTGATAGCACGACAAGCCGCCTATACATTTCGGGGGGGGGGGATGCTCCATCATGCGGCACCCGACAGCTGGCGCGTCGTCTTTGGCTTCAGCAGAGCGTGTGGAGACCATGTTCGGGAAAGAGGGGCTTGAGTGGAGAAGGGGCGGAGTCCAGGGTGCATGGACGGAGTGGTAGGCTGGTGGGGTTGACGTCATGTGGGCGGAGATGAGGAGGCGGAGTCCAGACAGCAGGAGGCGGGTCGTGCTGAGGGACGAGGGCGAGGCCAGATCAAGCGAAAGAGAAAAAGAGAAGAAAGAAAGAGAAAAAGAGAGGGACTGCTCTGACCTTTATAGGACTTGCCGCGTGGGGGAAGAGGCCACCCCAAATCGAAACATCACCTGAATCAGGCCCGGACCCCTCAAGTGGCCTGCTAACTTTGGCCGGAAACCGCCTCACTTCGTTTCCGGCAAGGCCATCTCAGACAGCGGCAATACTTCTCTCCGACCCTACGACATAACACGAATCGCCCACACCGAAATTGGCATGCGATTCGTCCTGCAAAACCCCCCTGGGCCGTGCTCTGGCGACTGGCCGAGGGTCCCACACGCCTGCTCGGGTTTAAGTAAGACTGCAGAAGATCATTATTTTCGCGTGAAGTCTGCTCTGTGTCCCTTTTGTAAGTTGCCTGTTTATTTGCTGCACCACACCTCTCCCCCCAATCTCTGCACAACACACCCCAATAAATCTTGATCGTGCCACATACCATTCCTCTCCCATTGTAAATAAATTATTCGAAGAAATATTCCCTGCTCGTTCTTGTCTTTTCTTCCATCGATCCAGCATGGTCCGAATCAGAGTTTAACCGGGACTTTATTCCCAACAATCCTTTCCTTTTAGTCGGTACGTCCTTGGCAGTGTGGCTCGGCTGCATCCGATCCGGAAAAGTGATCCGATCCGGTCGAGTGATCCGGTTCGGACAAGGCGTATCGAGGGCGTGTTCCCCCGTAATTAAACCACGTGATGAATTAGGTAACCCGACTAACCCATAGACGGGAGGACCCAAGGTCATGCGGTTGAGTTATTGGCGTCCACGGTGGGTGAAATGAACCGCCGCGTCACGGAATTATCCGTGTGCGATGGCCGACAATTCCGGGGAGTTTGGTGGGAACCAAGATAGCTTCCCTCACCTCATGGTCTTCTCACTCGACGTGTGTGTGTGTGTGTGTGTGTGTGTGTGTGTGTGTGTGTGTGTGTGTGTGTGTGTGTGTGTGTGTGTGTGTGTGTGTGTGTGTGTGTGTGAAGAATTGATCCATCGATAAGGAAAGATTATTTTTTCGAACAGAAAGTTTCTTGGTTTGCAATAAAACCTGTATATTAAAAGAGTTCAAGAACAAGGCTTCACTGGGAAGGGGTAAAGCGACTTTCAGGCCACCGTGTGTGTGTGGATATATATATATATATATATATATATATATATATATATATATATATATCATATATATCATATATCTCACATATATAGACAACCAAAGTTTGATTGGCCTGAGACCAGGTCTGCTCTTGCTTATTGCTCAAATTCGCAGAGTAGATCTAGTTTTACCTTTGGTTGGAAGCGCCTTTAAAAATGAGTAATCTAAACCGCCCCAATCTTATACAAAATTATATATACGTTTTCGTGGAACAAAAAATAATAATAATGATAATAAAAAAATTTTGTCTCCAGATCTGGATATTCATCAAAATCAAATCAATTCGGCCTCGTCACACACCCAACTTGTCCACCAAGTTTCATCCAAGTCTGTCCATGACCTTTTGAGATATTATTTATCAAATGGATGCTGGTGAATGTGCCAGTGATGTTGCCGGGTTATCAGTTTTGCCTCTGCGGTACCTATAAAAAATGTCAACAATCATGGTACATACATCTTGGCTGGTTCAGCTGTTTCTGGAAGAGGAACTGTGACAAAGGTAAGAAAAAATAAAATTCTAAAATATGTTATCAAAACCTGTTATTTTACCAGTGGGGATCCTATTAGTTTTGTTCAGATTATTTTTATTTTTCAAACATTTTCACTGTTTATTCACTTTTTAATGTGTTTTTTCTACAACCGTTTGAGCAATTAACAAATCTTTCACCAAAGGAATGCCTGCCTACCCAGGAAAAATTTCTTGATGACAACATTGACATCATAAGGTCACGTGGTTATGACAGCCATTCTGGGAAAAAAGGCAAAACTTAGGACGTCGTCATCTCTGGAACCGCTCAACGAAAAAAATTGAAGCGCACAGATCAGGAACTCCACACGAGGAGCATTCGTTATTGATGACAGTGCTTTATGACGTTATAACTGGATGTGTCAAAATCCTTATCCAATCAACACAACAATTTTTGAGGGTGATTTATGAAGAATTTGGTTCAGTGAAAAAAATATATAAATTTTTGACATCGATGACATGGATTGGCAGCCATATTTTTTTTGGGGGGGGGTGGGGTGGGGATTAAAAAAAATATATAATATATGTAATAAAATGAAAATTTTTTTTTTTAATCTCCAAAACAGCTCAACAGATCAAGGAGAAACTTTACATGGATGATCGACTACCCTTGAAGATATACGATCGATCAGGTGGTCTTGCAGCCATATTAGAATGACGGAAATATTAAAATTCTCTAAAGCCACTTAATTGTACAAAATGAAGTTTAAGTTTATAAATGATAATACTATATGATATATTGTAAGTTTATAACTTGCGAGATTAAAAAAAAAATGATCCAAGGAAAACACATGAGCATTGAGGAAGAGGAGGAGGTTCAGGGGCATCCAGAACAAAAATGAAGCAGATTGCGAGTGTCTCGTCTGGTGTGGACGTTCTGAGAGAGCGCTTACAGAGTAAGACACACACAAAGCTGAGATATATAAATTAAATATAAATATTGATGTTATTGATGACACACACAAAGCTGAGAGGGGCTTTAAAACTCAGAGTGGGGCTTTGGAAAGCAGACAAGCACACTCTAAAGTCTAAACTAACTTTTTTTAATGAGTACCAAACCATTTATGCTTGTACTCTTTCGAGAACCCAATTTAAAAAATATAATAAAAAAAATAAAATTTCTATAAAAGTGTGAACCCCTGGATACATACACAATGTAAATTGTCTCCAACCCCCTTTCAAAAATTTCACTTTTTGTTGCCTTATTAAATTAAATTAATTAAATTTCATGAAATCAGACTATTTCCACCTATATTTACACATCGTCACCCACAACTTCCAAGTGAAAAACAAATTCTACAAATTTCAGAAATTTAATTAAAAATACAAAACTATAACATTGCCACCTCAAACACAGAGGCCTCGGCCTGGTGACTGTCAAACAGACAAAGATGATATTATGGTCAACATCAGTGAAACATCAAACAGCCGCCGATCTGGATTTCAGGCTTATTTGCTATCATCAGGATGGCATAACAATAAATATCTAACCAATGATGACCACATTCTTCATGTATACATCAGACGCACCTCCTGACTGTTTTGTTATTGGTGTAGGACTGTGTCCAATGGGGATCGGCGGAGTGCTCGTCAATCCACATGTTTCGATATTCCCACCGATCACATCACATGCCTTGTGATTGAATGGTTTGCATTGGCGGGAACAATCGTCCAGGTGGCAGATGGATGGTTGTTCTGTGCGGATTAACCGTGTGAGACATAACCGCAGCAATGCTCACCACGAAGACCCACCCACATCTATATTTATATATTGACTGCTTTTGACGTTTGCACGTGGTCCATGCTTGGGAGCCTCATTGGTATGCAGGCAGGTTATGATGCAGCGTGTGCCATTGGTGGTCTTGGGTGGCTCCATGTTTCGCAGGATCATGATGGGCACGCCTAGTTTCAGCTTGAAGAGGTTTGGTGGCATTCCTGACAGCTTGAGAGAATTGAGCAGCTCAACAGGGTAAATGACTGCCTCCTCATCACAGATGGCACTGTCCACAGACTTGTAGATCCTCTCATCGCCGGGGAACTCTCCCATGAGCCAGTTGTTGAGCTGGTTGACATTAGTGTTCAGCGGAGAGATAATTGCACGCTCAGCCAGCCACTCAGACCTGACTCCATTTGTGGTCAAACAAGGGTAGACTTCAGCCTTGAGCTCCTCCAGTGTGGAGATAACCTTGCCCAGTCCAGGAGGAATTGCGATCGTGTCTAGTTCGGCTGCAAATGGGATCTGTCCATTGCCAATTTCCAGGAGCAGCTTGGAGAAGTTGGTGGCCCCTTCATCGCCAGACAGGTGAGCTCGCATGCTGGTGGTCAGGTGCTTGACAGTCACATGGCACCACAGGTGGGACGTCTTCAGGCTGACATTGACAATATTGGATCTGATGCCTCTTGACCACTGGAAGGATCTGCCGGAAGTCTCCGCAGAGCAGTGTGGGGATGCCTCCCATGAGTTGCTGGACTCCTGTGATGTCCTGCAGTGTGCGGTCTATAGCTTCGTCGGCTGACTTGTGATCATAGGGGGCTCATCCACAATGATGGCAGCAGCATCCTTGATGACTTTGGCCATTGCTGTTCCACGCTTGATGCCGAATGTTGGCTGCTCTTTAAGGTGCGTGTCGAGTGGGATCTTGAAGGTGCTGTGTAGCGTTCGTCCACCCTGGAGCAGTGTTGCGCAATTCCACTGGACGCAGTAGCAAGAGCAATCTTGCCTCCTGAGCGAATCTTTTTCAGTATCGTGTTGATGAAGCTCTGGCCTGTGCCTCCCGGTGCATCGAGGAAGATGTTGTTGCTGCTCCTGTTGCCATTGATGCACCTGTTCAAGGACTGCATTGTAGACCTGACACTGGTCATCTGTCAGGTGCTGTTGGAGGTCATCAGCCTGGACAGCTGTTGTGGATTTTTTTTACCCACTCCGTTATGATCGTTGAAGGATTCTTCCTGGTTGATTGTGGAATCCTATTTAACTTCAGGCAGAGTTTAACGTTTGTCCGATTTGGTTATAAAATCCTGCATAAAACCCACCGACACTGATAAAACCGATGTCCACACAAGTCCTTTCTTTGTGAAACAATTTATTTTCTAATTATCCACCATGCACTTCTCACCCTCGTACAATGAACTTAAGAATCCCCATTCGTTGCAATATTATTTGGTTCTATTTCATTTATTCTTACTTTTAGGAAACAGTTAAACCAACCTGATTCAATTCACTTCCACATCACATCAGAGAGTTTTATTCTAACTTGGTACTTGTTCAGTCCCAAGGAGTACAAGCCACTGAGATGCTATGCTTTCTCACGTGCTTGCACTAAAACAATTTTACATTTCAAAGCATTTTATACTTTCATGGGAGAGGGGTGGGGGCTACCAACCCAGACCGCGGACGTGTCCTTTAGGCGAGAAGCCACTTCGTACATTTCAAGGCAAAGGTTCGCTGTTATCAGCCCAGGTCACACCGCTCCAGACCAAGACAATTTTATTTCAACATTTAGGGAAAAAGACTCTTGGCCAAAGGGACAGCCAATTCGACTTATAGCATAAAATTCTAAATTTCTAAAACCCCATTTGTTACAATTTAGAATACATTAATATAATTTTTCCCCCCACACTCCCCCGTTTTTTTTTTTTTTTAAGGAAAATTTGAATAATTTTTCTTACACATGATTACCATGTCCCGTTCCTGAAGGAGAAAAGATTTCCATTGCTCAAGTTCAATCAACAATGGCAGCGAGTGCTCACATCAGAAAATGAGTGAGTTTCCATTTAATTTATGGCCTGTTCATCAGCATGTGTCACACATTGAAAACATGCTACCCGAAGTCAGAAGATAAACAGGTCAGGGTGTGGATAGAGCGGCACCCAACGGGAAACACAACCGAAGCACTCCTTGAGCTGAGGAGAAGGTAGATGTGGGCAAGTACAAGCTTGGGCCTGACACTGGGTTGAAGGAGACGAAAAGAACTCGAGAGGTGAACAGAGATCCAACCCCAACAGAGCCTGGGGCCTCGCAGCAGCAGTCCGTGCAATCAGGCCTCGCATAAAGCGAGCTGTGCACGTTGGATTCAGTCGCTTTGCAGCACGAGCCCCCACTCGCACCATTGAACACATGTTGTAAACGACTCGCAGTGTGGAACTCCAGGCCTGTCGTACATTGAAGCGACCACAGCAAGTTCACGATGTATTTGCAGAGCGGCAATCGAGAGTGTGGCTGAGAACATTCCTCCACGCAGGCACCACACAACGCCGACGTTAAGACTTTGCTCAACCTTCTCCTCAGTGGGTTTTTTCTTTCTTTTTCCCCACATTGCTCCATCTTATCTCCTCAGGAAGGGGTACAGTTTCATGATCATGTGTTGAATGCCCAATCACCAAAATCTGGGTTCTCTCATCGTCCAATCTTTGTGTGGAAGTTCTTTCCAAGCTTCATTTAGACGAAATCGTACATTTTCATAGTTCAACAGCGTTCAACACTCCGAAACAAACAAAACCAAAGTTAACATCGAGTAAACATCATGGGTAAACATCATGGACTCATGTATTTCCACAAGACTGACAAACGTTCTTCCAAAGCATTCAACTTGCATTATCAATATTTTATGTCTTTCCTTATTACAGTAGACTCGGCGGAAGTCATCACCATCGGGACCGAGAAAAAAGTGACGACTTAGAAATGTGACGACTTACGCGTATGCGAACATTCATGATGACTGTGGGGTGAAGGATGAAGTCGCGCGTGGCCTGGACACATATGTGTGAGAGCCGGCTATTGTACCAAAAGGAAAACACAATCCTCGGGGCATAGGTGGGGGTGAGTTGGTGAGTTGGAAAGTGATCAAGCAAAGATGGAATTCATGAATCAGTTTATCAAAAGTAAAGATAATGAACAACTCTGTAAGACAACTCGTATACCATCGGTGATGGTATGGTGACAAATTACATGACACACAGTCATCGTGGTGATGATTACCACTCAATGCCTATGTGTAAGTGAGTGCGGTAATGTACAAAACAAGCCAATATAAAACCATGATTGGACTTCAACACTAAGCTCGATCGATCCTTTACTTCTTCGCAAAGTAATCCGTTATGTTTGACTGCCTCAAACTCTTGGGCATCTGGTGCATGAGAAAGGATTCAAACCGGTCATTGTATTCCATGATGTTGGCTGGGCAATCCTCCACCGAAAGACAGTATCGGCCGAATATTTGGCCGAAACCAGATGATGAGCGCGTTATCGACATCTTCAAAGGACACACATTTCACACTTCCCACCGGCCTCACGATCTTCTCCACTTGTCCAAATATCTTGCCCTTATTCTTCAAGATATCGTTCAATGTCTGCCATTTGATGTCCAATTTCTCAGGTATGTCTATTTTCTTCATCAGTGGATTTGCCTCACAAAACTGGATAATGTCGTATTTTTCTTGGTAGGTTTTAGTTGTGAGCTTACGCTTAGTCGCCATTGTCCTGCCTGCAGTGCGATCAACGTGTGTACGCAGTTAAAAATAGCCTATCACTGGCGGTGTACACCAATGAGCGAGCATCACGATTCCATGAAATCGGGCTTCTCATGAGGCAGCAGTTCCGTGTGACGAGTTAGGAGTGGTAATTTACTTGAGTTTCCATTACGTGGGAATGGACAACATCTGACGACTTAGACGAAGTGACGACTTAGAGATGACGACTTACAGAGGGATGACCCTTTATTGAAAGGGATTTAACATGAGATAAATTCGGGACTTTTTGAAGCTGCCGACTTAGGCGAAGTGACGAGTTACACGCTGCCGACTTACACCTAGTCTACTGTATTTCCCTAAATGACAACTAAAATATGCAGAAATCTCAGTTGTATGTGTACTCAAAACATTCATCTCATTTGCTATTTCCATGAAAAGGCAAACAGTCTTTGTTAAGGTTTCAATTTGGAATCAATAATTATTTTCTAATTATCGACCATACACTTCTCACCCTCGTCCAATGAACGAAAGAATCCCCATTTGTTGCAATATTATTTGGTTCTATTTCATTTATTCTTCCTTTTAGTAAACAGTTAAACCAACCAGATTCAATTCACTTCCACATCACATCAGAGAGTTTTATTCTAACTTGGTACTTGGTCAGTTCCAAGGAGTACAAGCCACTGAGATTCTAATACTTCCTCACGTGCTTGCACTGAAACAATTTTACATTTCAAAGCATTTTATACTTTCATGGGAGAGTGGTGGGGGCGATCAACCCAGACCGCAGACGTGTCCTTTAGGCGAGAAGCCACTTCGTACATTTCAAGGCAAAGGTTCGCTGTTATCAGCCCAGGCAACACCGCTCCAAACCAAGACATTCATCAACATTTAGGGAAAAGTCTCTTGGCCACAAAGGACAGCCAATTCAACTTATAGCATAAAACGTACATTTCTAAAACTCCATTTGTTACAATTTAGAATACATTAATATAAATTTTTCCCCTACATTATTCACTGACACAGATCCACACTACCCTTTATCAATCAACATTCCCTTCCTGTTCACTGACACAGATCAACACTACCGTTTAACAATCAACATTCTCTTCCAGTTCACTGACACAGATCGACACTACCCTTTACCAATCAACATTCTCTGCCTGTTCATTGACACAGATCAACACTACCCTTTACCAATCAACATTCTCTACCTGTTCACTGACACAGATCAACACTACCCTTTACCAATCAACATTCTCTACCTGTTCATTGACACAGATCCACACTACCCTTAACCAATCAACATTCTCCACCTGTTCACTGACACAGATCCACACTACCCTTTACCAATCAACATTCTCTTCCCGTTCACTGACACAGATCAACACCACCCTTTACCAATCAACAATCTCTACCTGTTCACTGACACAGATCAACACTACCCTTTACCAATCAACATTCTCTACCTGTTCACTAACACAGATCAACACCACCGTTTACCAATCAACATTCTCTACCTGTTCACTGACACAGATCCACACTACCCTTTCCCAATCAACATTCTCTTCCCGTTCACTGACACAGATCAACACGACTCTTTACCAATCAACATTCTCTCCCTGTTCACTGACACAGATCGACACGACTCTTTACCAATCAACATTCTCCACCTGTTCACTGACACAGATCCACACTACCCTTTACCAATCAACATTCTCTACCTATTCACTGACACAGATCAACACTACCCTTTACCAATCAACATTCTCTACCTGTTCACTGACACAGATCAACACTACCCTTTACCAATCAACATTCTCTACCTGTTCACTGACACAGATCGACACTACTATCCTTCACTCATCAACATTCTCCAAGATTAACATGGATTCCAAATGAAAATTGTGAATAAAAATAAGAACGGGTCAATCCACCACAAAGAACGCTCCCCCTACCAACCAATTGTTGTGATTTCTCCTGAAACCTTCCCCAAGAACAATCGATCTTGTGATGAACCTTCAAGCAACATACAATAGCTAAGAACAATGGAGAACACCTGGGAATGATGGACCACACCTGAGAACGTGGTCCAAGATGGCCGACTGGCGGCCATCTTGTTACTTCAATGTGTCCCCCAGCCAGTTCTCAGACATGCACGGTCCGATTTTGCTCAAACTTGGCACAAGCACAGCACGTGATGACGTCCACGTGCCCTTCACTTTATTTTGTGATCAGATCAAAGATGGCCGACTGGTAGCCTGGCGACCATTTTAATTGTAATTAAACAATGGCGAGCCCTGAAGCTCCGTAGAGCAAATTACTAAAACTAAAAAACATTTTACGTCTTTTCTCCTCGTTCAAGATACTCCTGAAAATATTCATCGAAACAAACAAACAAGAGAATCGAGTTTAATAATTCCAATAGCACAGTCCATCATGACGACCTGTACAAGGTCTGACAACCAGGGACGGGTCTTCACTCTTACACTCGTGACTCGCCGAACGATCTTTCCTTATTGACGACATCACAATGATAGAGTGAAACGCTGAGCACCTGAAGGTTCATTCATTTTCAATATTCCCATGAACAGAGTCCATTTCATACAATTTGCACCCACCTCCACCTGTTCCGTGCTTGGGGGCTTCCTTTGGGCTGGGGATCCAGACGTTGCTCGTTTTAAAGTTCGATGACCAGTCTTAGAACAAGTGGGATAATCTTACAAACACTGCGAGGAACCCACTCTCAATCCGACCCTCTTCCATGCCCGAGTGACTGTGCTTCCTCACCTCCTCTCTCTCTCCTCTTTTCTTGCATGTCCATTGGAGTATTGATGTCCGGACTTTTCTTTGCAAGTTCCAGGCTCATGGAAGAGATGACAACAGGAAAAGAGAAGAGAGATGAGTGGAGGGAGCACGGTAACTGCAAGTGAGAGAGTTGGGTTCGGCTTGTGAGTCGGGATGATGGATGGCGTGAGATGGGAGTGAACCGCCTGCTTGAAACCCTGGAGACGATGGTGGAATTCAACCGCATCAGGAAGGTGGTTCTATCAATGGGAGAAAAGAGGAACAAAGGAGAGGAGGTGTGCAGGAAGCCGAGATTGAAGGAGTTCAATCAGGAGGGCAAAGCGGAGTTACAATGGCCGCGCAATGCCTGTTGTGCCCAACCGTGGTCCCACCTGCTCCAATGTCAATGCGTTGCCTTTTTACCTCCGTCACCTCGCTCGTCCACGAACGGTCATCTTGCAAAACACAAAAAATAAATAAATAAGTCGGAAGGCTTTTGGAGTGAGAAAAATCAAACAGTTCACTCCTCATCTCCTCCAATAATAACAGAGAACACCAAGATCAGAGACAAAGGAAAATAAGTGGAACTTTTCATTGAGAAAGAAATATCAGCATTTAATAATTGAAGGTCGTACAAAGGTCAGCTGGGTTTTCCTCATCATGCAAAAGGTCAAGGAGATCATCGGTAGATAGGGACAGTGAGGAGGCGATCTCACCCATGAGTTGTCCTCACCACTCTGTTACACAGGTCTAATCTCACCACTCTGTTACACAGGTCTAATCTCACCACTCTATTCCACAGATCTAATCTCACCACTCGATCCCACAGGTCAAATTTCACCACTCTGTTCCACAGGTCAAATTTCACCACTCTATTCCACAGGTCAAATTTCACCACTCTGTTCCACAGGTCTAATTTCACCACTCTGTTCCACAGGTCTAATTTCACCACTCTGTTCCACAGGTCCAATCTCACCACTCTGTTCCACAGGTCTAATTTCACCACTCTGTTCCACAGGTCCAATCTCACCACTCTATTCCACAGGTCTAATTTCACCACTCTGTTCCACAGGACCAATCTCACCACTCGGTTTCACAGGTCCAATCTCACCAGTCTGTTCCACAGATCTAATCTCACAATTCTATTCCACAGGTCTAATCTCACCACTCTGTTCCACAGGTCCAATTTCACCACTCTATTCCACAGGTCAAATTTCAACACTCTATTCCACAGGTCCAATCTCACCACTCTGTTCAACAGGTCTAATTTCACCACTCTGTTTCACAGGTCCAATCTCACCACTCTATTCCACAGCTCAAATTTCACCACTCTGTTCTACAGGTCTAATCTCACCACTCTGTTCCACAGGTCCAATTTCACCACTCTATTCCACAGGTCAAATTTCAACACTCTATTCCACAGGTCCAATCTCACCACTCTGTCCCACAGGTCCAATCTCACCACTCTGTTCCACAGGTCTAATTTCACCACTCTGATCCACAGATCTAATTTCACCACTCTGTTCCACAGATCTAATTTCACCACTCTATTCCACAGATCTAATTTCACCACTGTTCAACAGATCTAATCTCACCACTCTATTCCACAGGTCTAATTTCACCACTCTATTCCACAGGTAAAATTTCACCACTCTGTTCCACAGATCAAATTTCACCACTCTGTTCCACAGATCTAATTTCACCACTGTTCCACAGATCAAATCTCACCACTCTGTTCCACAGGTCCAATCTCACCACTCTGTTCCACAGGTCCAATCTCACCACTCTGTTCCACAGATCTAATCTCACCACTCTATTCCACAGATCCAATCTCACCACTCTATTCCACAGGTTTAATTTCACAACTCTGTTCCACAGGTCCAATCTCACCACTCTGTTCCACAGGTCCAATCTCACCACTCTGTTCCACAGATCTAATCTCACCACTCTATTCCACAGATCCAATCTCACCACTCTGTTCCACAGGACCAATCTCACCACTCTATTCCACAGGTTTAATTTCACCACTCTTCCACAGGTCCAATGTCACCACTCTGTTCCACAAGTCTAATTTCACCACTCTGTTTCACAGGTCCAATCTCACCACTCTATTCCACAGCTCAAATTTCACCACTCTGTTCCACAGGTCTAATCTCACCACTCTGTTCCACAGGTCCAATTTCACCACTCTATTCCACAGGTCAAATTTCAACACTCTATTCCACAGGTCCAATCTCACCACTCTGTCCCACAGGTCCAATCTCACCACTCTGTTCCACAGGTCTAATTTCACCACTCTGATCCACAGATCTAATTTCACCACTCTGTTCCACAGATCTAATTTCACCACTCTATTCCACAGATCTAATTTCACCACTGTTCAACAGATCTAATCTCACCACTCTATTCCACAGGTCTAATTTCACCACTCTATTCCACAGGTAAAATTTCACCACTCTGTTCCACAGATCAAATTTCACCACTCTGTTCCACAGATCTAATTTCACCACTGTTCCACAGATCAAATCTCACCACTCTGTTCCACAGGTCCAATCTCACCACTCTGTTCCACAGGTCCAATCTCACCACTCTGTTCCACAGATCTAATCTCACCACTCTATTCCACAGATCCAATCTCACCACTCTATTCCACAGGTTTAATTTCACAACTCTGTTCCACAGGTCCAATCTCACCACTCTGTTCCACAGGTCCAATCTCACCACTCTGTTCCACAGATCTAATCTCACCACTCTATTCCACAGATCCAATCTCACCACTCTGTTCCACAGGACCAATCTCACCACTCTATTCCACAGGTTTAATTTCACCACTCTTCCACAGGTCCAATGTCACCACTCTGTTCCACAAGTCTAATTTCACCACTCTGTTTCACAGGTCCAATCTCACCACTCTGTTCCACAGGTCTATTCTCATCACTCGCTTCTCTTTCCAACGAAAGTGGTCATCTGGAGTGCACTTACTCTCGTGCACAGCTGACGGTGTGGTCAGTCCGTTGCCGTTGGTCACATGACTCTTGGGTACCTATGGCTAAGGTGTTTCAGGAATGCATCCAACAACGTCGGACATCAAGTTAAGAGCCACAACTAAGTCCTGCCAACGTGTTTTGGAATTTGGGCCACCATTCGAGCATGCCGTTTGTGAGAGGTGAAGTGAATGCCACACTCGTCATCACTGCCTTCGACAGAAAGGGGGTGGAGGGTTGGGGGGCCCGTCGGCGACATTAACGCAGGCAGATTGAGGAAACAGGAATCGATAAATTAAATTAGTGCAGCAGGTGATGGTCTCACACAAGGGGTTTGAAAGGGCAGTTTTTGTAGCTTCCTGCTCTTCTTAATTTTAAAAGGTAGAGGATTGTGATGTCACTAGTTTGAACGTAAAATGTTTTGTTGCGGTTGTGGGGTTAGATTGAGGAATTTCAGAGGAAAGTTGGGATTGAATGGAGTTGTTTGGTCCGTGGACGTGTAGGAGACATCTCGATGTCATTAAGTTGGGAAACTGTGAGCTTAAGTGTTACGTGTCACCACCCGAGGGGTGTTGTGGTGTCAATTAGATAAGGATTAAGAATAAGTTCCCCCCAGTATGTAATTGCCCCCCTGTAATTTTTCCCCATGTTTTTGCACTACAAACCATGAAAGAAATGCGTTTTGAAAATAACCACAAGGATAACAACAAGGGAGCCAGGTGTGCCAAACAGACAGAGAGGCTCCGCCTTCTCGGGTATGGTGCGAGAAAGCCACGCCGCAGAGGTGGATGGTTGTTCGGGGTGACGGCAGGAGAGATGGAGAAGCAAAGAGGTGGATGGCTTTGTTGGACGAGTGTGGAGTGAGGGACGCACGTGGTCGAGAGAGACCGTAGCTCGGAGATGGCCCGCAAGAACAGGGCTTTGTGGCTGGCTTTCCTTCGACGCATGAAGAAGACGGCACGATTCTCGTATTCATGCTGAGGCGAATTGACTCGCATACTGAGCAAGATGAGACGGGGCCCAACACCTCGTGTATGTCATTGAAAGGGATGGCGCGATTCTAAAAAGCAGCGGGTCGGTGAGGACCATCGACGCACGAAGAAGCTGCACGGGGTCTGTGAGCCTTGGTGTTGAATACCGCACACAAATTGTCTGACGTACGTTTTTCCCACTGCGAGGGAGCGGCTTGGCACCATTTTTGGGTGCGTCGACACGTGCGTGCAGGACGAAGCTCCTCGATTCCAAGTTCCACAAAGACCACCCGTGGACCAAGCGGAGTGCCAGAATGAAGAAAGGATTTTCTTTTATCTCGTTTCCCCTTGTCTGTATTTAAGTCTGTGTGAAGAGGCACCTCGACTTCAGGTTTAATTTATCTCACGATTCTAATTATATTTGAATTATTGTCCCTTGTAAATATTTGTTTGTTTTCATTTAATTCCGCAGTTATTTTAAGTTGCTGTGTCCATGTATTTGTCGTGGGTTTGTACATAACCCCTCCCCGTGCATCCATGTGTGCCTCCGTCGCTCCGCCATTGTGCCCCACCCCTCTCGTACGTTTTATAATCTCCGAGGATCAACATGTCCGCCTCTGAAAGAAAACCACTCGGCTATCCGAGCTGGCGGTGTTAACCGCCCATCACCACAATTTGGGTCGGGGGGGGATTAACCTTCACCGCACAGACCCACGACAGCATATTATGTTCCATGCATGTTTTGCCTCATACATATTCATGTCTTTCTTCATGCGTATTCATGTTTTTCCTCATGCACGTTTGGGATGTGTGTAAATGTATCTGAAAAAGGCACAGTTTTTACCGACGCACTTGGAGTAATTTAAATGAAGGGGAAAAATGATTTAAACCTCTGCAAGTGTTGGATAAACTGCCTGGAGCATTCTTATTGAAGAATCTGGAGATGTAGGCCATTTCAGGACAAGTAATTAACCATTTCATTTTTTCTTTATCCGACGATCTCACGGAGAACGAGCGATCACGAAACTTAACCTTCACCGAAGTACATATTAGACAAAAGTTAAGCACCCTTTAGTACACACTGAAGTATACTTTCATCACAGAGCGAAACACGTGAGACCGAGAGATAAAGTGACGAGGCATCTACTGTCTGCTTGCCATGTTGTGGGTTCTCCGCTAACGGGTGATTAGATGCTTCTACACTGGCGGACAGTGCCCAACTGTATTTTAAAAATTCACAATGTGGACAACAGTGCTGTACATAAAAATTTCGAACAACGTAATATCGGACGAGCACGACGTAAATCGGCAACTCACTGTGTCGTGATTTCTGTAGGAACCGTGAGATTAAAGAACCACCGTGTAATCCGAAGCCTCGATCTTTGGCCACATGTCGACGTGTTGCGGTTGACACGAGCTGGTGGAATTTGAGTTCCCGCCGACCGACACCGGGTTACACTCTCACACATTTCCAATACAGAAGCAGTTTGGGTGAAGGAAAGTGAAACGACCATGTTAAGTGCTGTAACTATTTGAGATATGGTAAACACCTTGGACAGTTCTGTGGAAGATATGACCCATTGTCAGTGAAGAAGGGCACCGAGGTGAGGATTGGAGGGATGACAATGTGAAAGAAGGGGAGAGGCCTGAATGCAGTTTGGCTACCTTGTGTGTGGTCAACCCACCAAAAAGCTGTGTGGGACTGCTGCTTGCACACTTTTCATCGTTGGTGAGACCTTCAGAAAAATGTTTGCCAACGGCTCCATCCAGGTTCTCCAGCTCTACATACTGAGATGCTAAGGAAAGGGGGGTAAGGTAGCAATGAGATTTGCACAGGAAGGTGTCAACAAAATAAAATGGAGGGAGGGGAAAGGGCGGGTGCAGACAACCTTGGGGAGAAAGGTGTGTTGACCAACAAGGAACTGATACTCCAGGTACCCCACCTTTTGGGTGGTATGAGGAATAGATATCTGCAATATGAAAGCTAAATGTTCACGTGTGTAAGCCAAGTTGCCGAGATGGTTGCCATGGTAACAATTCAGCCAATCAGTGCCGTGATCTAATCAGGTTGACAAACTGTCATGAGGAGTCGATATCTGCAATATGAAAGTGAAATATTCAACAGTTTTAGAACTAACGCTGAGAGAAAAAAGCACATGGACGGATGATCAGTCGGTCAGACGGAGCTCATTTTAATGTCGCCCATCTCCAGCCTTGTCGGAGGGCCGGGGGACAAAAAAAGGCTGAAGAACAAAGGTAAAATTGAGTACAAAGGGAAGGTCAAATTTATCGAAAGAAACAAAATAACTGACACTCACCCGGTTCAGTGGGGAAAGAGCTCATGAGGCGCGACAAGAGGCCCTGGACCGCACGGAGCACCTTGGTGTCATGGGAGCTCATGCATGCGATGAGAACCTGTTGTAGTGGATTCAAGCTGGCAAGAACTGCGCATGAAGGTAACACCGTCAGCAGAAAGGACAACACCTCAAGGCCCGTACACACGTCGGCCAGGTCAGCCTGCGCACCTTGTTCCTGGAGAAATATTCATGACACACCTGTGCACAAGAACCACGTTAAAGAATGCGAGATGAACCGTCAGATCAAAGAACTCACGACAGTCATGAGCAGTTCTTCCAACCACTGAAGCTTGAGCACGGCACCGTGCCACATGCTGGACTTCAGAGCGATTTTGAGGAGTGTCATGGAGCGATGAGACAACATTTCCCCCGTAGAACCCAACACAGGATTCTGGTGTTTCACCTGCAGCACACATAGCAAGGTCTTTTGAACCAAAAAACTACATCTTGGGAAATTAAGTTGAGAGCTAAATTCTCATCCTCCATTTAAACATCTCGGTGATCTTCAAAGGGAACACAACACTTTCCTCCATATTCTTTTGTTAACAATCTAATAGATTAGTCTGCATGAGTTGGGCAGAATGACAAAACTATGGTATCTCCTCCCCAGTCTATACCCTCTTTAGTGGCCCCACGAGTTAACATAATCATATCAGATCATCAGAAAGTGGGTTGTTGTGATAAAACATCATGAAAATGGTGCGATGCTGAATTCGAGATAAGCATTGTGGTACCTGGCAAGCAATACGTATCAAGAAGTTGATCACCGTGTCTGTATATTGTTTGTCGATTGGCTTGCTGGACTGCTGCTTGTGGGGCCCAGCCGGGTCACGGACCACAGCCTGAGCAAAACGAAGTGCACGGTGCGGAGAGATCACAATTAAGGAGTCAGAAACCACGAGCAGGTCCACATCAATCAAATTAATCATCACATCAACCTCAGATTCTTCTTGCTTCCCATGGCGGTTTGAATCCCTCAACCGACGTCCTGTTGGGTTCATCCAATGTCTACTTTCACTGCCACGCTCATTCAACCCCATGTCTGTATGTTCCTCACTACTCCATACGTGGTAACCTTTCATCCTGTATCCTTCGGCACTTCAAAGAAGCTGGTAATTTTATCATTAAACAAGAAAAAGAGCAATCAGAGATTGCAGACCCTCACCAGCGCTCGCTGTGTGGTGTTTGTGAAGTTCATTTCGAGTAGCGTTTGTGTACTGCTGTGTGACGTAATGAATGAGACATAATTAGAACTTCCACTTTATAATTTTTATAATTATTCAATTGAATTTAGAATGGGACTAAAATTAATTCAATTCAAAATCAATTGGAAGACCAAATAGGTACGAGTCCTGCATTGGAGTAATTGGAAGGAACCCGAACAAGCAAAAAGTGAAGATGAAGTCATCAGGAGGAACCTGGATGGGATTTACATTTCAGCTGCTTCTCTTCTACCCTCAAACCCATCTAGGCGCAGCCAAGTGAGGCTTATTCCAAAAAAAAAAAAATAATAATCAAAAATAACCCAGATCAAAAAAAATAAATAAATCTGGCTGCCAGACCACGTCTCTGATCAAAGTGAAATTTAAAACATGTATTCCCTATCACAACGACATCATAATTGTGAAGTTTCGCGTCGATTGATTAAGCAGTGGCTAATATGGCTGCCAAACCATGTGACCTATGACGTCACACGTGTGACTCTTGTTCCTCATGGATAGGCGGTCATATGTGTAAAGTTTTGCCTCGATCTGTTCAGCCACTTCAGAGAAGATTTTTGAAGGTTAAAACAATATTGCTGCCGAATCACATGACCAATGACATCATCAATTTTTTTCCCCGTCTTCCATTTTATCCCTAGATGACCCTGAAAATTTTTCAAACTGATCAGATGTAGCGTTCTACATAATATGCAATTATGACGTCATAACGAAGGCACCTATGATGTCATCAAAAAAATCGCACTTGTTCCCCAAGAGGAGTACTTTCGTGTGTGCCAGGTTTCAATTGTTATCCTTGATGCGGTTTCAGAGAAACAGCGACCCAAAGTTTTTCCAACATGGCTGCCGCACTACGTGACCTATGACGTCATAATTATCATTAAAACATGAAAGTTCTGTGCAGACAAACAGACAGAGACAAACTAACGGACCCAAATGCAACAGCCTCTCCTTTGGCGAGGGTAATGAAACCTGCATCAGCTCAACTCACCACACCAGTCACAGCACGGAACGGCTTCACAAACCTGTTCCACACCACCAGTCGCACTTGAACTTTGGCTCGTCCCCGGCATCACAGCTTCAGCTCCATCTGCGGAGTTTCGATCTCCAGCACTAGCCCTGCCAACATCACAACCAATACATGAGCCTCTACCTTCTTCAGGAACAACATCAGCCTGGACCTTTCGTCCCCGCTGCACCTCCCACGCCACGATGACTTCAGCCAGGTCTATGGCCAGCTTGCTTTGCTCCAGGGGGGCACTGGGGGTTAATCCCAGCGTGTGCATTGCAGCCACCATGTGCTGCACCAAGGTGTGACGAACAGGGTAGTACACCTGGATAAATGAAGGTGGCAGAAGGAAAGCCATCGGCAAGCTCAAACGAAGATGCATGTACAGTACAGTTCAAAGACAATTTCATATCGACGCAACATGCAGGTCCGCACCCTGTGGTGCTGCACCAGGATATGGATGATGTGCATGAGCTGTGGCATCCTGTCTCTGTTTTCCACCATGAACTTTATTGTCCAGTCCGCCAGGAACTGGTGTCCATCTTCAATTCGCATGGGTACGACGGGAGTCAGGATGGCAAGGGCCTGGCGCACCACAGGACGTGCCTCAAGAACATGGGCTTTCAGCAGGGTGAGGAAGACCTGCACAAAAAAAAACAGGATGGTCCTCGTTACTTCGCCTGTGGGATCAACCAATGACAACACAAGTTATTTACCAGCCGCACTGTCGGTACCAACAGACATTCTGAATTTTCTTCCTTATGGAGGATCAACATTTGGGGGGCAAAAAAAAACAAAAAACTTGGACATCAACAGAGTTTGGGGAAAGACAAAAAAAAAGGTGAACGCGTGACCATTACGCACATTCGTCACGATCAGCCTCCGAATGGCGAACTTTGCGATGCAATGGGCGAGAACGAGGTGTCCGTGATATTGGCACACGGGGTCCACATCGGCCTTGGACAGCCACGAGGGCCAGGCGAAGCTCATGAGTCGTTGAAGCTTGGTTTTGTGGCTCGTGTTGTTGTGGTAGATGTGGTGAGAGGCGTGTTGGATGAGCAGTGCCGAGAACTGCAGCAACGCGATACGCAGGACATCCAGCATGTCCCTTCGTCTCTCTGGCTCCAGCACCTGCGCAGGAGGGTGTGGTGGGGACGGTAAATGAGAGATGGTCGATTGTTGAGTTTGGCTTGGAATGCAACGCAGATTAGAGAGAGGCATCCAAAACTAGAGGCCAATAGTTAGCCAGAATTCTTGGAAGAACCGGTCATAAAATAATCTGCGCAGAACATAATAAACTCGTGTGTGTGTGTGTGTGTGTGTGTGTGTGTGTGTGTGTGTGTGTGTGTGTTCGAGGGAGGGTTCACCTTGTCGATAAAGATGCTGCTGATGCTCTTTAGACTGCCCCCCTCGGGATTAGCCGGGCCGAGCAACGCCTCCACCTGCCCACGCTCCAAGCTGTGCTGGAAGGCGGGTATCAAAACGTGCTGGAGCGCTTTGGCCTTCAGCTCCTCGGAAAAGGATGAGTCATGAAAGATGTCCACAAACTTGAAGAAGAGCATGCGCTTGAGCTGCGCCGAGTAGAGCCTCGGAAGCTCTTCCTCAAGGTAATCCTTGAGGAAGGACAAGTGGCAAAGGAATGGAGTCGTGAGGCCTCTGAGCAGGTGGAAGAGCAGCTCGGTCTGACCGAAGTGGTGTCTGAGAAGAAAGTAACGGCGGTGAGAAGTTTCACACTGACATGGAGATTTCGCTGGAAGATGGAGAATGGAAGTTCTACAGGTGGTTCAGTTGTGACCAAACCCAGAAGAGACCATTTTCACGTACTTGCAGTAGTTGAGCAGGCAGAAAGCGAGCATCTTGGGCTCCTTCCAATGTGGCGCGACAATGTGCTCTTTGCGATGCTCCTCCTGGAAGGCATCACTGATCCAGACTCGACGCAGGTAGCTTGCCAACGCAGGCTGTCCCGGCAGCCATTTTTCGTTGTACTTCACGATGATAGTGATTACCTGTGGAGAAAAATAGATTAATAAATAAATGGATAAATAAAGGTCACCTGATCTGACCAAACTTTATTGATGACAAGCAAATACAGGCCGTCGCTTCGCTGATGGGAATATCAAGGGGAGAAAGAGGGACGGAGAGAGGGGAGGGAGAGAAAGGAGGGAGGGGGGAGCAGGAGTGTTGGGGGAGTGAGGAGGGGAGAGCAAAGAGGGTTGGGAAAGCTCAGGGCGGGTGAGGAAGGGGGAGCAATGAAGATGGGGAAGAGCGAGAAAAGGAGGTGGGGTGGGGAGAGCAATGCCTCACCAAATGTCACCATACATTCCAAAGGAGAAAGGAGAGGGAAGTGGGTAGGTGGTTTGGGAGGAGGTAAAAAAGAGGGAAGGGGTTCTGCAATTGCGTTTGGGAAGGGGACTGGAGGGGTAAAGTGGGGGGGGGGGTCTCGACTTGCGTTTGGTTGTGGGACTTGTGGAGAAAGGATGGAGGGGTAGTACAGGATCGAATGAAATGAGAAACTTTAAAACAGCAGGTCAATATAGCACGCGGAGACCGCCCGGAGATGTGTATGAGGGGTGGAGAGGGGTGGGGTTTGGGAGGAGGGAAGGCAGTGTGAGGGGAAGGGAAGTCATCTTCCATCTGCTTGGAAATCAGCAAACATCACTGCCCTGCATAAAAAAGGCGAAAAAACAGATCCCTGCAACCGCAGACCAATCACCCTTCTCCCAACCATCAGCAAGGTTTATGGAATGCATCATCGCTTCGGACATTAAATCCTTCCTCTTCTCCAACAACTTAATTTCAGATCATCAATT
This sequence comes from Eptatretus burgeri, assembly GCF_056783735.1. Taxonomy (NCBI): domain Eukaryota; kingdom Metazoa; phylum Chordata; class Myxini; order Myxiniformes; family Myxinidae; genus Eptatretus; species Eptatretus burgeri. The sequence continues at coordinate 2,412,234 of NC_140982.1, read as the reverse complement.
TGGTTTCAGACTGAGTCACTCTACCCTAGATATGCTGCTTCTGCTCTCCCAACAATGGATGGAGGTCCTCAATGCCGGACATGAAATCAGAGCCATATCCCTGGACATATCGTGTGTTTTTGACCCAGTCTGGCACCCTGCCCTGCTCACCAAACTCTCTTCCTATGGTATCCAAGGCCATCTCCACTCATGTCTCGCAGACTTCCTCTCCTGTCGCAGTCAACGTGTGGCCCTAAACGGAGTTCTTTCATCCCCTCTTCCTGTGCAGGCTGGAGTTCCTCAAGGCTGTGTTCTAAGCCCTGTTCTTTTTCTGGTTTTCATCAATGATCTCTCCGACTCTGCAGAAAATCTTCTTTATCTCTTTGCTGATGACTCCACCCTCTGCCGTACCATCTGTCATCCCTCAGACCGGAAAGCATCATCTTCTTCACGCTCTGCAGATCTGGGTAAAATCACAAACTGGTCCAACACGTGGAACATGTCTTTCAATCCGAACAAATCTCACACTCTCACGATGTCTCTCCGAAAGGACCGTTTAGAAAACCCCCACATCCACTCTCCAAACAATCCTCTGGAAGAGTCCTTTCTTTCAAGCTTTTGGGTGTCACGATCTGCCATGATCTTTCCTGGGAAAGCCATATTTCAAACCTTGCCTCCAAAGCCAGTCGCCGACTGGGAATCCTCCGTCGTGCAAAGTCCTTCCTCAGCCCACCTGAGCTCCTGACCACTTACAAAGTTTTTGTCCACAGCCTGATGGAGTACTGCTCTCCACTCTGGGCTGGTGCTCCTGCCTCCCACCTTTCTCGGCTTCGCGCTGTGGAAACCAAGGCATTTCGGATCATTGGCATCTCCCGCAATGAGGCTCAGTCTTTGGGTCTCTCACTCTCTCACCGCAGGCAGGTCGGTGGTCTTTCTGTCTTCTTCCGTCTCCTCTCCGGTCTCGTCCCCCCTGCTCTGTCTGCGATTTGTCCCCACCATATTTCCACAGCACGCTCCAGGTCCTCCAACAACCCCCTTCTGGTAAAACTACCAAAATCACGAATCACTGCTCACCTTCACTCTTTCATTCCTCTTTTTTCCAACCTTTGGAAAAAACCCCACTCTTCCCTCCATGTGTTCAAAACAGCCGTTCACCACCACCTCTTATCATCCCCCATCCAAATCCTCGATCTTTTCCACCCCCATTAATCAACCCAAGCCCACCTCTTTCAAATTCCCTGCTTTCCTTCCTGAAAGTCCCTGTAATGTCCATCTTGTATTCCCCGTGTTCCCCGCCACATCCCTCTCCCTTCCACAGATCTCCTAATGTCTCCGTTCCCCACTGTTTTGTCCTTCCCACTCCCGACCCTCTTGTCTCATGCCCCCCTTGCTGTGCGTTGTGTGTTAGCTCTCATACGAGCCTCGACAAGGCATACAAAAAAAAAAGTTGAGCATGGATACCACAAATCCCAGGAGCTTTACCCCATTTCAACCGGTTCACCGCAGCCTGCTTCCACAAACGAAGGTGGATCACAGTGGATTGGAGGTTCAGCAACAGGGATAGTAACACCCCTGACATCCAACTCGACAGCTGGTGGATCAGCCTGGAACAACCGCTCAAAGTAACCGGCCCAGCGGGCCTTCACTTCGGACTCCTCTGTCAAGAGCCTACCACTCTCTGCTCGAACTGCAGTGCTCCGAGGGATGGGCTTGGATGAACGCAATGCTCGAATTCCCCTGTAAGCGGGACGAGAATCACCTGTCCACAGGTGATGCTCTACCCCCTCACAGATTCCTCGCACATAGGCCTCCTTGTCCACCCTCAGTGCACGTACAGTTTCAGCTCCCTGAACAGCTCAGCTCTGCCATTCAGCCTGGCCCTGCGACTCTGGTCAATGGTATCCAGTGTCCCTTGAGAGACAAAATTCTTCTTCGCCCCACGGTAGGTTCAAAGACATCCACCGGCAACATCAAGGACGGTGGTCTTGAAGGCACTCCACAACTCTTAAGGATTCCCCAAAGCACCCAGACCCCCCAAATCTCCACTCAGCTTGTTCGCAAACTCCTCAGCTACCCTCTCATCCTTGAGCTTGCCAACATCCAGCCGAGGCTGGGATGGTACCATTCTCTCGGATTTAAGCCGCAACTTCAGAGTTGCTACAACAAGCCTCTGGTCGGTATTGAGGAGCTGAGCACTCCGGTAGACCCTGCAGTTCTGGATCATCCTCCAGCGACCATCAACGAGCACATGGTCAATCTCCTTTGCCACACCACCAGCGTTGGAATACCAAGTCCAGCGATGATCTTGTGGGCGCTGAAACCATGAACCAGTCACCCTAAGTCCATCACTTCTTGCAAAGTCAAGGAACTTGGTGCTATTCACGTTCACAGTTACAGACTCATGGGGACCAACACATGTCTCATAACCATCCCTATCAGTTCCAGTCGATGCATTGAAATCCCCCAAGACTAGAAGTTTATCTCGTCTGGGGCACTGATCAACCACAGACTCGAGCGTGGCGTAGAATGCGTCCTTCACGGTGAGGTCACTCGCCTCAGTCGGAGCATAGACAGAGACCAGGGAAATGACACCGAAGGAGTCCATCCATCCATCCATCGGGACCATACTCTGTCCAGAGCGTCGGTGCTGCCGAAGCAGTCTCCTTGGCTATGGGGCACAATCCTGGACTGGTCGCCACTCCGACACAGGATACTCGAATGACTCGGTCATCCCAGCAAGCTGGTACCTAAGGAGTGACGAATCATTAGTCTCATAATACGCTCGTTGACCGGTGTTACCTCAATTATCATTGGAGTCAGCTTCTTGGACACAGCTACAGAAACTCCTTGGGCGCGGTAACCATCAGAGTGACCAGACCAATAGTAGGTGTAACCACCCACCATTATCTCGCCGCAATCCGGTCTCCGAACCTCAGAGAGAGCTGCAATCCCGATGTCCAAACGCTTGAGCTCAGATGATAACAGAGACAGGTGATCATCCTCTCTTAGGGATAGGACATTCCAGGCACCCGTTCATGCTTGTTCAATCTACGTCATCCGCTGAATTAACACCAAGGGGTAACCCTCAAACCCATCCAGGTACAGCCAAGTGAGCCTTAAACAAAAAATACTGCAATAATTCACTTCTCCTGGGAGAGAAACGGAGAGTAAATGAGATGAAAGAGAAGAAAAAGCAACGATTAGAACGAATGAAGAGAATTGTGAAAAAAATTGGAAAGAATAATGAAAAGAACAAAGATGTCGTCGGAAAGAACCCGGATACATAGATTTCAGCAGTTACTCCCCAGGCTCAAACGCAGCAACATGTACAAGCTATCAGAGGTCCGTTTGTTAAAATCAGAAAAGCCACCAGACCAGAGATAATTTGTTAATTTTTTTAAAAAAATTTCACCCCAGATTTCGACAACTTATTTAGTCCACAACATGCGATTCTCAAATCTGATATAATGGATCGTGTTTCCAAGGCAACGCATGGTTGAGTAGGCTGAATCAATGTGGCGGCTAAGACCCCTGCGAGGTGTTATTTGAGCTGGCCAAGGATAACCCTTTCATGGAGGTAAGCCATTAATTATCTTCAAAAGGAGTGTTTAAATTCACTCAAAACACCCAATTTTCATTCAGGCACTCGCTTGGAGTTCTCTTTGTTTGCATGCTAAGTCTGGGGCCCAGAAGTTTCATGGTTTGGGAGTTATGGAAGACACACGCACACACACACACACACACACACACACACACACACACACACACACACACACACACACACACACACACACACACACACACACACACACACACACACACACATTGACATTTATTTGTATGGATAGAAGATACCCAGGTTTCACATTCAGCCATCAATGGGCCAAGTTCCCCCTTCCCTTCCCACACCTCCCCCACGCCTCCTCCATTCACACGTCCTCTCTCCGCACCGTGTGCCAAAAAAATGGCAAAACTGTTACAACCAATTGTGAGGCTGGTGTTGAAGTGCTTCCATACCTTGATGGTGTTGAACTGCAAGTCAAGACGGGGTGGTTGCATCTGTGTCGGCGAGGTCAGTGCCACAAAACCCGATGGCAGGAGGCGAAAGAAACGCCTTGGCGAGATCGACAGAACGTAGCACAAGTTCTCTGCTTCTGGATGTTTCAGGAAACTCTGCAGGAAAAAAAAAATGCATTCATGAGCCTTCTGCATTGCTGCTGATTAAGGGAATTTTGGATAAAGTATATTGTATAGAGTAACATGATCCGTGGATGAGCAGGACGCATCTCGATGTAATTTAAGTAGGGAAACTGTCAGCTTAAGTTGTTTTGTGTCACCACATTGGGGGTGGGGGGAAGGGGGCGGTGCTGTGTTAATTAGGTAGGGTTTGAGGATAATTTCTCCCAGTGTGTGATTTTGCTCCTTGTGACCTTTTCCAATGTTTTCACATTTACTAGACCGGCGATAAAAAGGAATCACGTCCTGTAAATAAACTGAACTCCACTCCAATTTTGAAACAAACGGGAAGAGCAGAGTCAGCCTCGGGCAACGTTTCGTTTGTGACTGCCACGCACGTTCGAGGAACACTTATCGCACCATAAACATGCGGCTCCACTGTGGATCGTTCAGTGTGCTCTCCTTCATGAACAGCTGGATTGTCTGTGTCGGGAAGCGAGTCAGGAATTTGATCAACGGATCTCGGAAGGGGCTTCCGGCCTGTGGAAAGTCACGCATCATGATATCAAAATAGATGAAAATAATTGGGGCGGGGGTGAAATAAAGGTCCTACGCTGTGCGGTACAACAACAATGAGGACCTTTGTTCAATCAAACAAGCACAAACTTGGCCTGAAAACCCTGGAGAAATTCTCTTTTGATATTAATACCTACAACCACAACGGAACCCCTGAAACATGGTCTGACCTCAATCAGCATAACGCTTTCGATTTTCATCACGATGTCCACCAACGGTTTGACAAAGCTCTGGGGAGCAGCCGGTATCACGTGCAACAGGTTGATGATGGAGGCACAGATCTTCATCTCCTGGGGACAGCGGGGAGGTGTGGTGGGAAGCCGGTTCGAAGTAGAAGTACAAGTTGTAGGAGCTGTTTAAAAATCCGATGAACGACATACATTGGAGTCCAAGAGTGCAAAGACATGGAAAAAAGAAAAAAACAAAGGTACAAATAAATAAATAAACGAACATACATTTAAATATTTTATTTCAAATTATATTTGGATACCAGCAAATACAACCCGTCGATTGGGAGAGGGGTCGGAGAGAGGGATAGGGGACGGAGAGAGGGATATGGGTCAGAGAGAGGGATAGGGGTCGGAGAGAGGGATAGGGGTCGGAGAGAGGGATAGGGGTCAGAGAGAGGGATAGGGGTCGGAGAGAAGGATAGGGGTCGGAGAGAGGAATAGGGGTCGGAGAGAGGGATAGGGGTCAGAGAGAGGGATAGGGGTCGGAGAGAGGAATAGGGGTCGGAGAGAGGGATAGGGGTCAGAGAGAGAGGGATAGGGGTCGGAGAGAAGGATAGGGGTCGGAGAGAGGAATAGGGGTCGGAGAGAGGGATAGGGGTCAGAGAGAGGGATAGGGGTCGGAGAGAAGGATAGGGGTCGGAGAGAGGGATAGGGGTCGGAGAGAGGGATAGGGGTTGGAGAGAGGGATAGGGGTCAGAGAGAGGGATAGGGGTCGGAGAGAGGGATAGGGGTCGGAGAGAGGGATAGGGGTCGGAGAGAGGGATAGGGGTCGGAGAGAGGGGTAGGGGTCAGAGAGAGGGATAGGGGTCGGAGAGGATAGGGGTCGGAGAGATGGATAGGGGTCGGAGAGAGGGATAGGGGTCGGAGAGTGGGATAGGGGTCGGAGAGAGGGATAGGGGTCAGAGAGAGGGATAGGGGTCGGAGAGAGGGAGCGGGGTGAGAGAAGCAAATGGGTGGGACAAGGAGAGGGGGAGAGAGGGTGAAGGGGAAGAGTGCGGAGGGTGTTGAATGAATAATTGAATGAATGAATGAAAGTGTTTCGTTCCCGTTTAGTGAGTCCGCAAAGGTGTACGTGATCTCAAACGATACGCTTGACAGCAATCACTTCCGGTTTCGGTTGTTGAGCGACAGCTGGTGCTCTCCATCGTCTCTGCCAACCTTCTCAAATACACGTTCTCTCGGTAGTTTTTGTTTTTATTGTGTTGTCTCCGTGTTTCCTGTGTGCTTCGAGTTCGGTTTTGTTTTAAAACTTGTGCCGATTGACGAGTATTCCTCGAACTTTTCCTACCGGGTTCCTTTGTTGCCTACCCCTTCCCTTCGTCTGTGTGCACGATCGTGTTTCTTGTATTTCTCCTTCTTACTTTCAGCTTTCAATTTTCACCACAATCCCTTTTTCCACTCATTCAAATCCTCCCAACTTTCCTCTCTGCTTAATGTCTTTAAAATTTTTTTTTTAAATTCCCTTCTTACCTTACCTACCTCGCGTAACCACGTGACTTCCTCCATCTCTCTTCCTCTTCCTTGCCGATCCACCTTGACATTCCCACTTTGATCGTGAAGGTATTTACCATTCACCTTCACAATCTTTTTTTCCAACCTTTTACCTTTACTCCACCTGATCATCGATCCTGTGCCTGAAAAGTCCAACTGTTACAGCGTTCCTTTCCTCCAGTACCTCAACTCACCTGTATTCCACCCCTCCCCTAACCTCTTTAGACGTATCCTCTGACTTAAAATTTAAAAAAATCCCATTTTGCAATCCATGTTCGTGTGTTCCATCAATCGTGCTTTCTGTCCAACTTGAGCGCCAATTCACCCTACCTCCTTAAATCTACCTCCTCCGAACTCCTCCCCTGTTATACTCCCTCCTTACCCCTCCCATCTTGCCCCTCTTCCGACCTCCTCTCTGAGCCCCTCTCCACTGTCGTCTGCTTTACTAACTGTCCTCTCCCTCCTCCCCCATGGCCATGATCTCTCATCGTCGTAAAAGCTTCTCTGTCTCCCTCCCTCTCAAATCAGCTGCCTGCTCCCTCTTCAAAACAAACTTCACTCTCTGCCCCTCCACGTATCCCTCTCACCTTTCTCAAAAGCTCCCCCAAACCTTTCTCCCTCAAATCTCCCCCTCACCCTCCCCTTCAAATCTCCCCCCTCACAGTCCCACTTCTCAAAGCTGCCGCCCCTCACATCCACAAAGCTGCCTCTCTCCCCTGCCCTTTCTCTTCCATCTCATTCCTCCACCTCATGCAATTTTTTTACTTCCCTCTACCCCCTCTCTTAGTACGACCGATTGTGCCTCATCCCATCACCACATCGCCTCCTTTGTCCTCCTCCTCAGCCAGCCCCTTCCTCCCACATTTTACCCTCCTCATGCACCCAAAGCCTCTTCCCTCCCTCTTCCTAAACATTGTGGACCTCAAACATCCGGGACCATCGCTCTAACCTGACAGATCTCTCCATCCAGGTTTTCACTGACAAACCAGACAATCTGTTTACCAGAAACTTTCCTCCTCCAAGATGTCTCTGACTCCTTATTTTCTCTCCCTAGTTTCTCCCTCCTCCGGTATGACAGACCTGAGCCTCGTCCTGGTGGAGGAGTTGCTCTCTTTATCAAAGACTCTTCGTCACTCTCCATGCACTGCCCTCACTCCCCCACACCCCCAGGAATACCTCTGGCTTCCTCTCCGCTCCCACCTCATGTTTATATGTGTGCTGTACCGTCCACCAAACAGTGATGACTCCATCTACACCTCACTATCCGAAAACATGGACCAATTTCTATCAGAAAACATCATCTTTCTAATCTCAAGTCTGAACTCTCAAACCTCTCTCCTCCCTCCAAATCCTGGTGGTGTCTAATGAAATCTGGTTCTGGTGTATGTTCCCCCTCCATCCCCTCCCTTACCACAAATGGCCGCACAGCTGACACTTCACCATGAGAAAAGGCTGAATGCCTGAACTCCATGTTTGCTTCTAAATCAACCCATCGCTTTCTGTGCCCACTTTACCCAGTCGTACCCAACTGTCCCCGGACTCTGTGTCCTTTTCTCCTGACAAGGTGGAGAGCTTGCTTTCAAACTTCGACTCAGACAGATTATGCAACCGGTCCAGACGGCATCAGCCCACGTGTCCTAAAAACCTGCTCCTCTGCTCTTGCTCACCCTCTCTCTGTTCTATTCACCCTCTCATATGCTCAAGGGGATCTGTCATCTCCTTGGAAATCAGCAAACATCACTGCTCTGCATAAAAACAGGTGCAAAAACAGATCCCTGCAACTACAGACCAATCAGCCTTCTCCCAATCATCAGCAAGGTTATGGAATCCATCATCGCTTCAGAAATTAAATCCTTCCTCTTCTCGAATGACTTGATTTACGATCATCAATTTGGATTTAGAGCAGGTCACTCCACCCTGGACATGCTGCTTCTGCTTTCCCAACAATGGACGGAGATCCTCAATGCCGGACATGAGACCAGAGCCAACACCCGAGACATATCACAAGCTTTGGATACAGTCTGGCATTCTGCTCTGCTCACCAAACTCTCATCTTATGGTATCCAAGGCAATCTCCATTCATGGCTCACAGACTTCCTCTCCCGTCAAGGCCAACGTTTGGCTCTTAATGGGATTCTCTCATCTCCTCTTCCTGTCCAGGCTGGAGTTCCTCAAGATAGCGTTCTGGGCCCTGTTCTTTTTCTTGGTTTTCATCAATGATCTCTCCGACTCTCCAGAAAATCCTCGTTATCTCTTTGCTGATGACTCCACCCTCCGCCGAACCATCTCTCATTCCTCAGATCGGCAACCAGTGGCCTCGTCACTCTCTGCAGACCTGGATAAAATCACAAGCAGGTCAAACACTTGTAATACGGCTTTCGATTCTGACAAATGTCACACTCTCACCTCGTCTCTCCAAAAGGGCCGTCGAGAAAACTCCCCCATCTGCTTTCTCAACAACCCTCTTGAAGAAGTCCCATCATTCAAGCTTTTAGGCCTCACTAGCTGCCATGATCTTTCCTGGGAAAGCCACATCTCCATGCTGGCCTCCTAAGCCAGTCGCGAACTGGGCATCCTACATCGTGCAAAGTCCTTCCTTGGCACACACGAGCTTCCAACCACTTACAAAGCTTAAATGCACACCCTGATGGAGTAATGCTCTTCCCTCTGGGCTGGTGCTCCTGCCTCACACCTTGGTCAGCTTCAGGCTGTGGAAACCAAGGCTTTTCAAAACATTGATATCTTTCACGATGAAGCTGAGTCTTTGGGTCTCCCCCTCTCTCACCGGAGGCAGGTCAGTGGTCTTTCTGTCTTGAACCGACTCCTCTCTGGCCTCGCCCCCCACCCCACTCTGTCTGTGCTATGTCACTCCGATATTTCCGCAGGACACTCAAGATCCACCAGCAACCCCCTTCTGGTGAAACTGCCAAAATGAAGAATCACTGCTCACGTTCACGCTTTCGTTCCTCTTTTTTCCCTCCTTTGGGACAAGCTCTCACACTCTCTTTAATCCCATTCTTCCCTCCAGGTTTTCAAAATAGCCATTCACTACCACCTCAAATCTTCCCCCATCCAAAACCTCGATCTTTTCTTCCTGCAAGAATCCACCCCAAACCCTGCTCCTTCAAACTTCCTGTTTTCCTTCCTGAAAGTCCCTGTGGTGTCCATCTTGTTTACCCCATCCCTCTACCTTCCACACATAAAATGTCTCTGCTCCCAACTGTTTTGTGCCTCCCTCTCCTGCCCCTCTTTGTCTCCTGCTCCCTTTGTTGTATGTTCTGTGTGTTCGCTCTGATACGAGCCTTGACAATGTATCGAACAAAAATGTCGATCAAGACAGGCAGACAGAGAAACAGACATGGTGTGCAGGCAGAACCTTCCGTCTCAATCCCTAATGTCGATGCTCTGACGCTTTCGATCTGTGTCAAGGGCACAGATCCGATACGCTTGGATCCCATGGAGTTTCCGTTGGGACACTCCCAATTTTAAAAGTGTGATCAAAATTCTCAATGTTGCTCCAGTCACTTGACTTTGTAAGGAAACTGAGTCTGCCGGAGGCTCTCGCCAAGCTGTCAAACCACAGTTTCAATCCCACGTAGCATCAAATAAATCCCATAATTTTGGGGGCTAAAGTCGGGATGGACCCCAACACAAGCAAATCCATTCTCCATAGCAAGCTTTGCCAAGGGGGTAAAAAATTTCAAAGCATGAGTAGTTTTGGCTTTTCCAGGCAGGTACTTTGTTTGGCACTGGTGGCCTTTTCAAACTTCACCAGCAACAACTTGCTCTGTGCCGGCAAAGCGTCCTCACCGATGACGTCCCATGGCACCTTGAAACGTCACATGAAAGCTCCACTCCCGAGTGACACCAATGGCTTACAACAGGATAACATGTGAAGTTCCATGTGAGTGAGCTGTACCTGTACTCGAGTTTTATGTGTTTCGATGCATTATAGATCCCAAGCAATGAAGTGTGCAGCCAAGCCGAGGGCTCCGCTTCGCATCCCAAACCAAGGGGCTCCTACACCCAATCATGGACGATCAAACTCACCAAGCCGTCAGTGCACTGTCCACCTTCGTGAACGATCAGAACGACCTCCATCCATTTACGCAAATGTTGCTGTGGAACAACAATGGATGGGTAAAGATGGAGAAAAAGGAAAGGTTTCAAGTTCAACAATGTAGAATAAGACTTTCACCCTGATCATCGGACAATAAAGCTCTTACATGCACCAGGTACAGGACACGAAGTGAGATGGACGGAGGGATGCGTAGTGAATGCATCGACGGCGGACGGAATCAGACCACATCTCACCATTATTTTCTTGCAGAACTTGTCGTCGAGAGAGCTGGGGAAGAGACGTATGACCGACGCGAACCTGCAGAGAATGTTGGGCGTCAAGGTATGGTAGTCTTTGACCAGCATGAGCAATGGACGCACCAGGTTGTGGATCTGGTCCATCTCAATGGTCGTCTCTTCCAGAACCTGCACAAACAAATAAGAGAAGTTTGTGCAGCAATACACAAGTAGTGATGAAGAGACAAGGAACAAGGTAAACGTGCAGTGGGACAACAGAGCACTTTGCCAACATGGCAGTGCGAAAATAAACTCGCAACATGGGATTCGTCGGTGTTAATCCTTACCTTCGCCATGCAAGCCTCTCCAGCTTTGTGCAGCTCATCGTTGGTGGAAATCAAGGCCTTGAAAAGGGCAGCAATGATCTGTTCCCGCACCTCCGGAAGGTAGGTGCAAGAGGCGAGAGCATCTGCGTGCCAGTTCCACCATACGTCATTCAAAAGGTAGCTCCCAAATATTTGCAATGTAGTAATATTTCAGATAAGTTCGCGGAATGTTTGGGGCCAACTATTATTTACATAAAGAAGAGAGGCGTGGAGGGTGAAGGGGGGGGACATATTTGAGCACATGACAATTACATGGCTCCTACTTTTCCACTTATGAAGAGACCAGCATCACCAGCTATCTACCCACTCCCTCAACCATTATCCCTAAATCCCAAGCTGTTCCTGGTCAATGCGTACTGAGTGCGGCGAGACGCAGTGGTATGAGCGATGGCAGACTGTTGTAGCAAGGTAAATTGACGAGAGTTTCATCCTCCGCTTCACAAAGACTCAACAACTGAAAAGGTATGAGGTCAAAGGTCTAAAGTCAGTGACACATTTCTCGAAGAGAGAACAAAGTAAAATGGTATCATGAAGACATAAAGATTTGATATCACAATGCAGCGAAGGCACCTGGATGAGCTCAACACACCTTGGAGAAGAAGTCCTTGTGCTCCAGGATATTGAGGTCCATGCTGAAGAGGCGAGGCCGCAAAGTTGTACAGAAAGTGTTTCCCTCCATGAGTCCGATCTGCACATTGGCAGGCTGATGCTCGAGCACGTGTTTGTTTGGAGGAATCATGTCCTGAAGCACCTGGGAGGAGAGAAGAAGGGAAATTACCTGGACAATAGAAGATGTGCAAAGGACAACAGGAATCCATGAATAACGAGAAGGGCATTCGGGAGAGCGCATACCGCCGCCACGTAATGTCTGATCCACGAGAACGTATCGGGCCCAACACATTTTCGAATGAAATATCAGGCTATGTATCGTTTTTGGCCGAATTTCTCAATGGTGAAGAATCATTTTAAAAAATTCTAGTAGTCGGATCCGGATCTTCAGCAAGATCTAATCAGTTCGTCCAACCTGCCCACCAAATTTCATCCGGATCCGTCTACAACTTTTTGAGATATCCTGTACACAGACAGACAAACAAACAGACAGACGGAGAGGGGGTGAAAACATAACCTCCTTCACCTTCGGTGGCGGAGGTAAAAATGCTCCGATGAGAATGAATGAAAAGGAATGAATAAAAGTAAGAATGCCAGGAAGGCAGCAAAGGTCAAACCTCCTTGTGTGGTTCCATAATTTCTGCAACGCTGGAGGTGGCGGCACGAGCCAGCACGCGTAGCGAGCGCATGGCTTGATTGCGCACCGTGCTATTTGGTGACGTCACCTCTCGAACAAGTTCGTGCGTGGCTGCATGCACCGCCATTTTTTGCATCGCCGCTATCTCCGGTGTCCATTCTTCCTCCTGCAGAGGAGATGCGCAACGAAGCAGCAACTTTTCCAAGGTTGCCGCCGCCACGTCCACCACACCACTCGACACCTTGGGGATAACACGTCACATGTGATGATGGTTTATCGAGCTGAAGAGTGAGAGTACAAATTGAAAGGATATTGTTACGGTTGTGGGGGTCGATGGAGGGATTTAATGGGGAATTTCGCATTGAGTGGAGTCGTTTGGTCCGTGGACGTGTAGGAGGCATCTCGATGTAATTAAGTAGGGAAACTGTGAGTTTAAGTGTTACGTGTCACCACACGTGGGGTGGTATGGTGTTAACCACCCACCACCACAAATTGGGTCGGGGGATTTACCCTGGGCCGCCTGCACCGCGCCAATATTTATTGAACATGGCAGAAAAGAGAAAAGGAAAAAAAAATTAATTTGCCCACCTTTCCAGTGAGGTCCATCATGACGAACAACAGGGCCTTCTGGAAGGTGAGCTGGTGCTGGAGGAGCCAGACGAGGGGCAGCCACCCCATGAGGAGATTGATGGCAATGCAGCCCCCTTGCTTGGCATACCACGCTTGCTCGTAGCAGCAAGCGCAGAGACGCTCGACCACGTATGAGAAAAGTGGTAGTTGGCTCGCCTGAACACAACAGAAACACACATCCACAACTTTGAGTGTTGAACAAAAACTCAGGCTCTCACCTGAAGAAGTCATTCATCTCCCATCTCACCCTCTCCTTGGAGCCCATGATGATTGAGGCCATGTCAAAGACTACGGCAAGCGCCACCTTGCCAATTTCGCACAATTCTTTCTCCCCATGGGCCATGCACACGGCAATGGCATCCACCAGCACCAGGGGGTCCATGGCATGATCACCACCCTGCTCACTGTAGAACATCGCTATGCTGGGCTGTGCACCAGCTTGATATGCTCCCAAAGGAAATGGGCCTGCGCGTCAGGAGAGGAGAGTACACAGTGGGATTTACGAATGTGATGAGAAATAAAAACAAAATTTGCATGGTGCATGAAAGAGTGAGTTATCGACGCAGGTGTAAAAGAAGAGAACCATCATGATGAGGCGCCACTCATCAGATTTCATGTCGAACATACAGTCGCTCAGCAAGAGAAATGGCTGTCAACAGGATTACATGGGAACAGGGCAGAGACCGAGGTGGAAGGTATTAACAAGAAGATATGTTCAAACAAGGACGACTGCACTGTGGTCACGACCTGCGACAAAATCCGGCGACGGGCTGATTGGGAAACACCAATTTAAGGAGCTACTGAAAGATTACCTGGACTCCTCTCATCCACGTCAGCCTCCGCCACGGTTATGTCAGAACGAGCTGATTTGTCACACGGTCACTGATGTTTAACCCCAATGTGGGCCATTCAAAGATGGCGTAAAGGTAGTTTATAGGGAGGCGCGTCCTGTGCGTGCTGACGGGCTTGATTAGACCTCACTAATCATTTTTATTCGACATGATACTCCACCCTCTGCTGTACCATCTGTCATCCCTGAGATCTGCAAGCAGCAGCTTATTCACTTTTCTGCAAATCTGGATAAAATCACAAGCTGGTCCAAAACGTGGAACATGTCTCTCAACCGTGACAAATCTAACTCTCTCACGGTGTCTCTCTGAAAGGACCGTCTGGAAAAAAAAACCATGTACTTTCTCAACAATCCTCTTGAAGAAATCCTTTCATTCAAGCTTTTCTGGGTCTCACGATCTGCTTCCTGGGAAAACCACATTTCCAACCTGGCCTCCAAAGCCAGTTGCCGACTGGCGTCCTCCGTCGTGCAAAGCCTTTCCTTGACACAATTGAGCTCCAGACCACATCCAAAGCTTTCGTCCACACCCTGATGGAGTACTGTTCTCTCCCCTCTGGGCTGGTGCTCCTGCCTCTCACCTGTCTCGGCTTCATGCTGTGGAAACCAAGGCATTTCGGATCATTGGCATCTCCCGTGGTGAGGCTGAGTCTTTGGGCCT